>NC_069502.1:134543167-134595667 GCF_027579735.1 Bombina bombina | reverse complement strand
CTACACTGGGATTACTCTAGGGAGCTGAGGAAATTGTAAGGTAAAATATCTTCCTTTTTTACATAGAGATTCTCAGGTTATATTTGTTTGTAAGCTTTTTGCAGTTATACTGCATCAGTTTCAAGTGACTTAACATATGAGTATTATGTCCCTTTAACACTGCACAGCATGAGAATCTAGAGCAGAAAAGGGGGTAAGTTGCGCAGCAATGAGAAGCAAATTTAAATATATATGTATATTAATATATACATATATTTATGTGTTCATATGTGTATATTCACATATTAACACATAAATATATTTATAGAGAACACACAGTTCCCCATAGGCCACTATGAAAAGACAGTTCCCCGCACACGCTCACTCATAACTGCTTCTTGCAGTTATTTAAAAAAAAAAAAAATGAGGCACAATTTGAAAATCAACCAGAGATCTGATCTCTGGTTAATTTTTGGAGCGCTAATTGCTACCACACGCTCATGGTAGCAATAACCAGCCACTTGTAATGGCTGGTTATTTATTGTGCGAATTTTCACGTTTACGGGCGTGTGATAAATTAGCGCCCCACTTGTAATCTAGCCTAATGTTGGGTTTAGCTTATGTTAAAGGGACAGTAAACTTACAAACTAATGTTATATAATTCTGCACATAGTGCACAATAATATAACATTAGCTTACCGGCATATTTATACTTTAAAGTATTTCAGAGAAATTGTATCTAAAACCTCCTTTTACCAGAACGCCACTCCTTGCTCTACTAAGCGGGTCTGTTTTTTCTACAGCGCATTGCTGCAGCTGTCTAGTCACAGTGTGCCCGGTCGCGCCATTAAAATGAATGTATACGAAGAGAGAAGCGCTCTACCAGGAACGAACAACAGCTCAGTGGCTTGTTCTATGGTGATTTACCACCCGGAAGCAGCCTCTTTTAGACCAGTGTGCTTTTCACAGAAGAAAACTTTCCTGAAGTATATCAGTCTGATCCTGCCAAGTAAGGTCAGTCCAGCCCCGAAATACCAGGCAATTCTCCTCTGAACAAGGAACATGACAACCCCAGACGATCGTTTCGGCCTCCTATGGGCCTTGTCAGTGAGGTGCGGCCACATTCCTCTAAGCACACTGGGCAAGGAGTCCACGTCTGGTTTCCCCCATCACCCATAGGGAGACTTCCCCAGGGTCATAATAATTTGCATACGAAGAGAGAAGTGCTCTACCAGGAACGAACAACAGCTCAGTGGCTTGTTCTATGGCGATTTACCACCCGGAAGCAGCCTCTTTTAGACCAGTGTGCTTTTCACAGAAGAAAACTTTCCTGAAGTATATCAGTCTGATCCTGCCAAGTAAGGTCAGTCCAGCCCCGAAATACCAGGCAATTCTCCTCTGAACAAGGAACATGACAACCCCAGACGATCGTTTTGGCCTCCTATGGGCCTCGTCAGTGAGGTGCGGCCACATTCCTCTAAGCACACTGGGCAAGTAGTCCACGTCTGGTTTCCCCCATCACCCATAGGGAGACTTCCCCAGGGTCATAATAATTTGCATACGAAGAGAGAAGCGCTCTACCAGGAACGAACAACAGCTCAGTGGCTTGTTCTATGGCGATTTACCACCCGGAAGCAGCCTCTTTTAGACCAGTGTGCTTTTCACAGAAGAAAACTTTCCTGAAGTATATCAGTCTGATCCTGCCAAGTAAGGTCAGTCCAGCCCCGAAATACCAGGCAATTCTCCTCTGAACAAGGAACATGACAACCCCAGACGATCGTTTCGGCCTCCTATGGGCCTCGTCAGTGAGGTGCGGCCACATTCCTCTAAGCACACTGGGCAAGGAGTCCACGTCTGGTTTCCCCCATCACCCATAGGGAGACTTCCCCAGGGTCATAATAATTTGCATACGAAGAGAGAAGCGCTCTACCAGGAACGAACAACAGCTCAGTGGCTTGTTCTATGGCGATTTACCACCCGGAAGCAGCCTCTTTTAGACCAGTGTGCTTTTCACAGAAGAAAACTTTCCTGAAGTATTCATGAATTATTATGACCCTGGGGAAGTCTCCCTATGGGTGATGGGGGAAACCAGATGTGGACTCCTTGCCCAGTGTGCTTAGAGGGATGTGGCTGCACCTCACTGATGAGGCCCATAGGAGGCCGAAACGATCGTCTGGGGTTGTCATGTTCCTTGTTCAGAGGAGAATTGCCTGGTATTTCGGGGCTGGACTGACCTTACTTGGCGGGATCAGACTGATATACTTCAGGAAAGTTTTCTTCTGTGAAAAGCACACTGGTCTAAAAGAGGCTGCTTCCGGGTGGTAAATCGCCATAGAACAAGCCACTGAGCTGTTGTTCGTTCCTGGTAGAGCGCTTCTCTCTTTGTATGCAAATTAAAATGAATGTAGCTCGCTCCCGCTCTGGTCTAGTAGCGGGAGAGAGCTACATTCATTTTAATGGCGCGACCGGGCACACTGTGACTAGACAGTGTTGCCGAGATACGCTATGCAAAAACCAGACCCGCTCAGTAGAGCAAGGAGCGGCGTTCTTGTAAAAGGAGGTTTAAGATACAATTTCTCTGAAATACTTTAAAGTATAAAGCTGCTGGTAAGCTAATGTTATATAATTCTGAACTATGTGCAGAATTATATAACATTAGTTTGTAAGTTTACTGTCCCTTTAATGGTCAAACCATTATATCCATGTGGCATTAAAGATATCTTCTTTGAGAAATAAAAATACATTGTATAAGATGAATTAAGTGTTCTTAAAAAATCTAATTCTAAAAAAAGAGAACACTTTTCAAAATGTGCCTTGCACTACATATATTTTACTGTTGTTTTCATTACCAGGTTTTGTTTATATTAATTGAAATAATAGTAATAAAATTCTGGATATCAAGTGACTGAAAGAAAAGGATAAAGAGGGTGTTTTTGATGGAACCTGGATATTTTCTGACCACAAGCCACTGCAGAACTTTTGTTCACCATATAATACCAGAGAAGTAATTATTTGCATTAGGAAAAAATGTTTGAAATTCCTTCTCTAAAACATGAGAATTTTTATACAGAATGAATGTAGTCAATTCATAATTGAAGAGATTTCATTATTTAAATGTTCATTTCAAGATCCATCACTATAAATGTTTGCATATCCAGAATGTATTTGGACTGATGACTAAAATATTTATAATGGGATATGATGTAACTGCAAATTATTAAAAATGAAAGCAGTGACACAATGAAAATATATGGTACAGGACTGATTAAAATATGTTTAAAGGGATGGAGGGATATAGCATATAATTAAAAACATTTAAATATACTTATATGATCAAATTCATTCAATTTAATTAATTCAATTCCCACTACATCTTTTGTGGAAGGAACATCAGGGAATGACTAGGAGCTTTAAAAGGTATGCTTTTCAACAAAGGATACAAAAGAGCAAAGCAAATTATATAATAGAAGCACATTGGGAAAATGGTTAATATGGACTTCTCTATATGAATCACAAAAGTTTCATTTTGACTTTGTGTCCCTTTAATGCAATCAATGCATATAAGATTATGGTTCTCTGACCAGTAAAAAAAAGCATTACACTACCATAGGTAAATCCTCTCAATTCTTTCTTCTTGTTTATCATTGGTTACTATATTATACTTTAAAATGCAATAATGGGACAGCCAAGAAACTACAAGAAGAGTATGGAGGATGAAATGGATTCACAGAAGCTCGTTAGGCTGCTGCTGTTGTCCAGGCAAGAGTGTTTCTTTCATGATTCGAATAGAGCATGTGATTTTAAACAACATTCTATTTCACTTCTATTATCTAATTTGTTTTGTTCTCTTGGTATACTTTGTTGAAAAGGCTACCTAGGTAGGCTCAGGAGCGGCTGACATATATGCCATTTTGCTCAAACACAGCAGTGAAAAAGTGTGGAACGATAGTCAAACTTCTTTTTAACTGCTTCTGTAACTAGCAGCGAATAATAATAATGATTATACAGAATTGTTTTTAAATATATGATATGTATAACAAAAATCAAATAATACCAATACCAAACATCTTGAGAAAAGCTTGTAATAAGCTGCAACACGTTGATGATGTTGTGAGTTTGTAGCAGAGATCTCACGGAACAGACCTGGTGTTATATTGAACTAATAGCGAAGGCAAAGGAAGTTCAAAGAAGATCATTTTGCTTTTTCAAAAGAACCTGGTATCTGGATATCCGTGAACTGAGCAACTAAAGAAAGAGGCAAATCCCAGAAGAAAAGGGAACTACACTGTTAAATATAAACACCTCTTAACCTTACGTCCTCCGGTCAGGAATCAGAAGCGGAAGGATGGCCTTGCTTGCATCTGATAACCGCTTTTTACTTGCATAAAGCGAACACATTTTAGAAGTGCAAAGGATCAGGAAACCAGTTTACCATTTGTGGGACTGAAGCAGTTTACCAATTATTTGAAATTCTTTTCTGCAAAGTGTTTTGGAAAATAGAGATCCACATAAACCGTTACAATTTGAATTTAAAGGGACACTGAACCCAATTTTTTTTCTTTCTTTATTCAGATAGAGCATGCAATTTTAAGCAACTTTCTAATTTACTCCTATTATCAATTTGTCTTCATTCTCTTGGTATCTTTATTTGAAATGCAAGAATGTAAGTTTAGATGTCGGCCCATTTTTGGTGAACAACCTGGGTTGTTCTTGCTGATTAGTGGATAAATTCATCCACCAATAAAAAAGTGCTGTCCAGAGTACTGAACCAAAAAAAGAAGCTTAGATTCCTTCTTTTTCAAATAAAGATAGCAAGAGAACGAAGAAAAACTGATAATAGGAGTAAATTAGAAAGTTGCTTAAAATTGCATGCTCTATCTGAATCACAAAAGAAAAAAAAAATGGGTTCAGTGTCCCTTTAACAGTAACGAGTTAGTGGAATCCCATTGGCTATTGGAGGTCATCTGACCATATACAGACCACTCGTTGTATACACACATTTGCAAAGCAAACTGAAGCCGTCACTATAGCGATAAGTGTATCTTTTACTTTACTGAGAAGTGCAATATATTAGCAAGTTGTTAATAATTGTTGATAAATTGTCTATATTGTATCCTTAAAATCTGGAGCCGTTATTATAACGACAAATGTATCTTTTACCTAACTGAAAAGCACAACATAATAGCAAGTTGTCCAAGTACTAATTGGTATTATTTGATTTTTTTATATATATCGTATATTTTAAACAGTGCGCACAGAGACTTTTAATGCAGATATCTGCTATATTGTGTGCATATTTTAAAACCATTTTATTAAAGAATAAATATATTTGTCTTAAAGGGACACTGAACCCAAATTTGTTCTTTTGTGATTCAGATAGAGCATGCAATTTTAAGCAACTTTCTAATTTACTCTTATTATCATTTTTTCTTCGTTCTCTTGCTATCTTTATTTGAAAAAGAATGCATGTAAGCTAAGGAGTCAGCACTTGTTTATTGGTGGATGAATTTATCCACCAATCAGCAAGAACAAACCAGGTTGTTCACCAAAAATGGGCCGGCATCTAAACTTACATTCCTGCTTTTTTAAATAAAGATACCAAGAGAATGAAGAAAATGTGATAATAGGAGTAAATTAAAAAGTTGTTTAAAATTGCATGCTCTATCTGAATCACGAAAGAAAAAATTTGGGTTCAGTGTCCCTTTAAGCCATTTGAGCGCTTCTCTTATTCTGTATATATGCCTTATGCTATTTGCTCACCCAATGCATTCAGCTAGCTCCCATGAGTGCATTGCTGCTTGTTTAACAAAGTGTACCAAGAAAATGAAGCAAATTAGATAATAGAAGTGATCGGAAAGTTGTTTAAAATGTTGTACTGTATCTGAGTCATGAAGAAAAAAGTTTGGTTTCATGTCTCTAACCACCCCAATACATGATATATTGTGCAACAAATAGCAACATGGAAAAGCTATAATTACAAACTCGAGACTTGCTTGAAAATTTAAAAAAAAAAAAGCGAATGTCCAGAATTGTAAAATATTCACTGGAGAATAAGAGGTGGATCAGAAATCTTGCAGACGCGAATGGGAGCGTGGCAGTGGGCATTCTAGAGGCATGGTCATGTTTTTAACCTAAACCTTGTTCATGTGTTTGGAATTTACAAAGACTTTATTGCCCTTATCTTGTCTCATGGTGGTATATTTATCAATGTGCGAGCGGACATGATACGAAGTAGCGTATCATGTCCGCTGCACATCACTGCACATCGATAAATGCAGACAGCATACGCCAATCGGCCACTAGCAGGGGGTGTCAATCAACCAGATTGTATTCGATCGGGTTGATTTCTGTCCGCCGCCTCAGAGCAGGCGGACAGGTTATGGAGCAGCGATCTTTAGACTTCCGGCAAGCTGAAACAAGGGGCTTCAAGCTCCATACGGTCTTGTCTTGGTATTTCAAAGCGGACGTTGTTGTCTCCTTTTTAATTTCCCTTTAACTGGTTTCAAGCTTTCTTTCATGGATATGTTAGAGTGGGCTATTTGGGTGCTTGTTCTTTTTGTGTTAATCTGTTTAGCAATGTTTTGAAGGCGCTTTTATGGGGCCAGTATCTTTGGCAATAGAACTTGTAATATGCATTGAGAAGTTATTGGAGCTGCTCTCACAGTTTGTGGCTGTGATGAGGAGCAGTTGCAAATCTTAAAGGGACATGAAACCACATTTTTTTTCTTGTATGATTCATACAAAGCATACAATTTTAAACAACTTTCCAGTTTACTTCTTTTATCTTATTGCTTTGTTCTTTTGGTATGCTTTGTTGAAAAGCACACCTATGTCGCTCAGGAGCTTGGAGCAAGCTGCTGATTGGCGGCTAACTGCAGTGTTCAGCTAGCAAGTAGTGTCTTGTTGCTACTTCAAGAAAGTATACCAAGAGAATGATGCAAAACTGATAAAAGAAGAAAATAGGGAAGTTGTTAGTAAATATATCATATGTCTGGTGGACATGATCCACTGTAGCGTATCATGTCCAACAGACATTGATGAATGCCGACAGCATACGCTGTCAGTTCTTGTAAACTACTTGTGCAATGCCGCCCCCTGCAGATTTGTGGTCAATCGGCCGCTAGCAGGTGGTGTCAATCAGCCCGATCATATAGGATCGGGGGGATTGATATCCGCAGCCTCAGAGAAGGTGGACCAGTTATGGAGCAGCGGTCTTAAGACCACTGCTTCATAACTGCTGTTTCCGGCGAGCCTGTTGGAGCTTGATAATTCGGCCCCATATGCTCTATCTGAATCATGAAAGAACATTTTTGGGTTTCATGTACTTTTAATGTATTCCAAAAAATTTTTTTAACTTTTTTTTTTGTGCTGAATCTATGCCAATGTCCATGCCCACTCATTATATACTTGACTGTAATCCTTATTGTTAATCACAGAAAGCTAAAAATGTAATTACTTAACTACCTCAATGAAGGGATTACTGGAAATTACTTAGATTACAGAAACTCATTGTGACATTAAACATACCCTCTAGGTAGAACTCTTGAAACTAATTTTTAAACCCACTAATAATAAATATTGCAGTTTAACTTTTCACAATTATAAGCAAAAAAGAGCATACAGCTAACTGAATATACATAATTTTTAGGGATGTGCATTCGATTAATTTGTGATGATCCAAATGTGGTAAAAGGCGGCCGTTTGGTCATCCTGTTCCTGCAGCTCTTTTCAAATTATTTATCCAGTTTTAGTAGCTTAAAGGTGCCAGATACTGAAGCTCCGCCTCTTTATAGTGGCACCGCCATCTTGAAACTCAAGTATTCTCACAGCCTGTGACAGTAGCAGTGCAAACACAGATAATATTGCCTATTTTTTTACAGCTGTGTCACTTTTTTTGGAGTTAGTGTGTGGATTGTTTACACAGTTTTACAGTTACACAAAATATATTTGAAGGGACACTAAAGTCAAAATTAATCTTTCGTGATTCATATAGAGCATACAGATTTAAAAAAAAATTCCAATTTACTTTTATTATCAAATTATTATCAAATTTTGCACAATCTTTTCATTAGGCACTTGTTAGTTATGCAGTTCTGCTGTATTAAGCAGTTCTTTAAAAAAAGCACTCAACATTAATATAAAGCAATGCAGCCACTGCAAAAAATTTTTACAGCTCCTACATTGTATCACCCACCATAACCTGAAGTACATTATACAGTTGTCAAAAAGCCTCATTGATATGTAAATACACACTACTTTAGTCACAGTATGTGAGAATAACTGTGCTCCAAGATGGTAGCCCCCAGTGCAAATTGGTGTAGCTTTACCATTGGACAGCAGTTCAGGGGTAAAAATAGGAACACAGCTTTAAAGGGACAGGAAAGTCAAAATTAAACTTGCAAGAAGCAGATAGAGCATGTAATTTTAAGATACTTTTTAAATTACTTACATTGTCAAATTTGCTTTGTTCTCTTGGCATCCATTGTTGAAAATGAATATGCACATATCTTACACTTGTGGAAGCTAGCTGTGATTGGTGCCTGCAAACATTTGTCTTGTCTCTTGTGTTTAACTAACTAGATGTGTTCAGCTAGCTGCCAGTAGTGCAATGCTGTTCCTTCAGCAAAGGATAACAAGAAAATGAAGCATATTTGATAATAAAAGTAATTTTGAGAGTTGTTTAAAATTGTATGTTCTATCTGAATCATGATTTTTTTTTGTCAATTTAAAGACAGCTGCAGCAGCAGGAGAGAAAGCATTAGCATTATAAGTACTAACCAATCTATGGTAGTTGCGCCCAGCAGTTTAATGTCCCTTTAAAGTGCTATCTGTTAAAGGGACACTAAAGTCAAAATTAAACTTTCATGATTCAGATAGAGCATGCAATTTTAAACAACTTTCCAATTTAGTTGCATTATCACTTTGTTGTCAGTCTTTTTATATACACACTTTTTGAAGCACCATCTCCTACTGAGCATGTGCAAGAGTTTACAGTTTATACGTATACAAGTCTGTAATTGGCTGATGCTTGTTACATGACAAGTCTGTAATTGGCTGATGCTTGTTACATGATAAAGAAGGTAGAGAAATGAAAGCAATCTTTGAAAATTCTCAGAAAAAATACTGATAATTTGAAATTCAGAGTACGTTTATTGCATTGTATTTTTTTTTGTGAATATGCAAATCTTTAAAAATGTAATAGTAAAGCATTTATTAGAAATAAGGTACTGTATATATAGTGACACCACTGCTCATGTAAAAGCATCTGATGGAATGGAAGAGACTGTTCAGTGTGGGATGTTATAATGTAGAAATAGATCATGTTATACACTGATATCTTCCTAAAAATAATAACTATATATTTTCTCATAGTTCTGTGAATATGGGTCCACAGAAGGTAATCATTATGTATGAAGAAGATTTTAGTAGAGCAATGTAATTGAGTGATTACTATGAAATAATAGATACATGTATGTTCCTTATAAAGTGAAATACTATAGCATTCAACTTTCATTCCTAGGTCTCATGAATCTGTATTTCATTTAATTTTCATTCTGCAAGATCTATTATGCCTTAGTGTTGATTTTTCCAAAATCACAGACTTTCAGCTGTTTGCAATGAACAAATCAAAGAAAAGCAATTGAAATAGTTAAACAAGGTGAATGCTTCAAGTGGTTTTCCCAAATTCAACTTAAAATACAACTTTTAATGAATTCTGCAGTCTCAAAATTATTCAACCCCTTCATGGCAAGCATCTTTGGTACTTAGTAGAGCACCCTTTTGCTGTTATGACCTGCTGCAAGAGAGATGCATAGCCAGACACCAGCCTCTGGCAGCATTCCTGAAGAATCTTAGCCCATTCCTCATGAGCAATGACCTCCAGTTCAGTAATATTCTTGGATTTGCTTGCTGCAACCGCCTTCTCCAAATCCCACCAGAGATTTTCTATGGAGTTTAAATCAGGAGACTATGAGTTCCACTGTAGAATCTTCCAGTACTTCTTCTGCAACCAAGCCTTGGTGGAATTTGAGGTATGCGTGAGATCATTGTCCTGTTGGATGGTCCAATTACGCCCAAGATTCAGTTTCCTCACATGATGTTTTCTCCTAGTATTTCTTGAAACGTCAATGAATCCCTCTTGTTTAATTGTCAAAGGATGCAAAGCAGCCCAGAGCATCACTGAGCCACAACCATGCTTAACTGTAGGCAGAGTTTTCTTTTCAGCATATGCTTAATTCTTCTTCCTCCAGACATACCACTGATCCATCGTGCAGAAAAGTTCCAGTTTTGTTGTATGGCTCCACAGAACAGAACAAAAAAACTTCTGTGGCTTATTTATTTGATTTTGAACATATTGGAGCTGACTTTCTTGTGCTTTTGGGTCAGTAGTGGTGTATGTCTTGGAGTTCTGGCATTGAAACCTTCTGCATTTAGTACGCGCCTTACAGTGAATACTGAAACCTCAGTGCCTGTTGCCACTAAGTCTTGCTGCAGGTCTTTTGCAGTCACTCAAGGGATTTTCTCAACCTGTCTTCTCAGAAATCTGGTTGCTTCTGATGATAGCTTCCTTTTTCTGCCCCGCCGAGGTTGTGTAACGTAACCACTGTTCTTTGAACTTGCGAACTATGCTTTCAACGATGTTTCTAAGAACATTCAGGGCCTTTGCTATCTTTTTTGTATCCTGTTCCTTGTTTGTGAAGGGCAATGATCTCTTCTCTTAAATTTTTGAACCATTCTTTTGACTTAGCCATATTTCTAACATGCAGTCAAATGTGACACTCAACAAAACCCCTAGCCAGTTCAGGTATTTCATATGTTCTAGCACACCTGGTGCAACTAATGAAGTCCTTGATTAGTTGCATCTAGTTGCATCAGGTGTGCTTGAGACAACACCTGGCTTGAATATTTGTGCTGTTGTAAGGGATTCTATTCAGGGTTTGAATAATTTTAAGACTGCAAAATTCATTAAAATTAGAATTTTCAGTTGAATTTGGGGAAACCACTTGAAGCATTCATGTTTTGAACTACTTCAATTGCTTTTGTTTGATTGTTTGATTGTTGATTGCAAACAGCTGAAAGTCTGTAAATTTTGACAATTAACCTGATTTGCAATGGGGTTAAATAATTTTGATTACAACTGTATGTATTTGTGTGGATTTCTATGTGTATGTATATATCTGTATGTGTGTATACATATTTTACATTTATTATGTATATGTGTGTGTGTGTGTGTGTGAAATACTTTATTTTAATATATTATACATGTGTTTTGTTATACTTTACTTCAGGTCTTCGCTAAATTTTTGAGTGCTATTATGAGTTGACCTCGCTACACATTACTCACCACTTGTTTTGTAAGCAACTTGTGTGCGGCCCATGCTATTCATTCAAAGTATAGGGCAAACTAAAAAGAATGTCAGCCATGCTAACTAACATTCTCTGGTTAATATCTTTAACCATTGATCTATCAGATTAGAGAAGGGTCATGATAGATAGTGCACCCTGTACAATCAATAGCACTCTACTTGTAATCTACCCAGAATAGGCTACAAATTCCTCAGTGCAACCTTTGATTGACTGTTCAGGCAGCATATCGAACGTTATACAACTAAATATGGCTTTCATTATTGCATTTAATAACAATCCAGGTAAGAATCCTACTTAGGTGAAGCTGCTTACTTGTGACAAATGTGTGAACAGTCTGGATGTGACGTTAAAATAGAGAAGTTTAAAGTGTCAGTAAACCTAAAAAATAATGTTATATAATTGTGCACACAGGTCAGAATTATATAACATTATTTTAGTGCTATTGTTATAAAAGCTTTTTTTCCCTTTGATTTTTTTAAAAATATGCCGCTTTTACAGACCCGCTCTCTGCTGAGCGGGTCTGTTTTTTTTACTCAGCGCATCGGGCCAGCTGTATAGTCACAGCCCGGCCCGACCGCGCCATAGCATTAAGTGCAGCTCGCTCCTGCTCTGTCTGACAGCAGGAGCGAGCTGCACTTAATGCTATGGCGCGGTCAGGCCGGGCTGTGACTATACAGCTGGCCCGATGCGCTGAGTAAAAAAAACAGAGCCGCTCAGCAGAGAGCGGGTCTTTAAAAGCGGCATATTTTTAAAAAAAATCAAAGGGAAAAAAAGCTTTTATAACAATAGCACTAAAATAATGTTATATAATTCTGCACTATGTGCAGAATTATATAACATTATGTTTTTGGTTTACTGTCCCTTTAAGTTTATATGACAATTGTATTAAATGCCAGAAAAAGTAAAGTAAAAGTTAATCAAATTTAAATTAAAACAAATACAGCTGCATCATTTGAGTACTTCCCACTAATGCTCATAAGTTAAAAGTACATATCAGCCAATGAGTATTATTAGGAAGTACCTATCAGCCAATGAGCATTAGTAGGAAGTGCCTATCTATTAGCCAATGATGATAAGTACAGAGCATTTATCACCTGATGAGCATGACCAGGAAGTCAATAATTTATACTGATTCATTTTTTTTGTTAATTAAAATTCAAACAGCTTTTACTTAATATTTTCCCACTCCCTCTTCATAGCAGTGGTGGGCAATTTTCTGCCCTTTAACCCCTTGATCCAAAAAGATGTATATATACATCATGTGGTACTATGCTCATCGTACAGCATAACCTATATTTACACATTGCAGCTTCAGGAATTGATGATTACTGCTCCAGTTCCATGTGAAGGCAGATGCTCGTGACACAGTCTGTGTTACTGTCTTTAACGATCATCCGTTTGTGCCAGTGGGAGGTTCAGGAAAGCTGGAGAGAGATGGGTGGGTGGTACAGCCCTGTGGAGGTGAGCTAGAGGAAGGCGAGGCACCCTACTTACAGAAAAAAAAAGTTTGGAAGGGAGTGGGAGGGGATGCTACGCTACAGAAAAAAAAGTTGAATCAGTGTGAGGGGGCCCAACCTTATGATCGTGGGGAGGGGGAGACCCGTACTCTATAGAAATACATTAAAAATAATAATACAATTATTAAAAAAAAATCTATAAACTGGGTACTGGCAGAGAGCTGCCAGTACCTAAGATGGCAGGCACCATTAGGAGGGGTAGAGTTAGAGAGCTGTTTGGGAGGAATCAGCTAGGTTGGAGCGTAAGGGGGATTCTACAGAAAAATAAATAAATAAAAATAACTTATTTAAAAAAAACAAAAAAACTTCATACTGGCAGATTGTTTGCCAGTACTTAAGATGGCGGTCAGGAGTGTGGGTGTGGAAGGGGAGAGAGCTGTTTATGAGGGATCAGGGAGGTGGGAAGTGTCAGGTGGGAGGTTAATTCCTGTATTAAAATACTATTACCCTTGCCAGCTAACTAATTAACCCCTTAATGGCCCGAATTTCAGAAGTATGGTGCACAGCTGCAATAAGCGGCCTTCTAATTGCTAAAAATGAATAGATAAGCCATGTATGTCTGCTATTTCTGATCAAGAGGACCTCAGAGACCCCATTACAACCACTTGTCTTATGACTGCAATAGTTGTGTGTAAATAATTTCAGTGAGAAACAGTGGCATGAAATATACCAAAATAGGCCTAGATCAATTCCTTTGGTTGTCTACTAAATAAATAAATATATATATATATAGTTTTGATAGGTAAATAAAAAATAAGGCACTATTTTTTTCTTTAAGAAAGAGCCACAAGAGAGCACTACTTGGTTGTAAAATTGGTCAAATGGCAATGTATGTAACTTCCATCCTGTGGGCCATAACATCTATAATCAGTAAAAAATAATACTTTTTTTTGGACAGATTAACATGTGTATGCTTGATCAGAGTTTTTTTAATCAATGGAAATTTATACTTTTTTTCATATTCAAAGAAGAGATAATTAAATTACAGAGATTTTTCTTATATGCAATAGAACATTGAGTGTAATATTGTTTTTAGAAGAAATGCAATTAAAATATTAATCTTATAGCGAAAATTCTTATTTTATGAACATGAGTTTTGTGGGTCAACAAGTCCCTGGAGAATGTTTTCATTTATAGGTTTGATTGATATAATACATTTATTTTCATTTCTGAATATTCACTATATATCATTTCCTTTATTGACCTTGTAAATTGATACTTTTATTTTCAGAGTGCAAAAAGTCTGTTTTTTTTCTGTTAATGTACCTCCACTAGACAACCAGGGACCACAGATCTGTAATTAAATTAATTACTGAAATATATATATCATATGAGTGGGATGCCATTATGCTATAGAACAATCGTTCCAAAATGCTGCTGCCCTAGGCACAGGTCTGCTTGGTGTAGGCTGAAATACACATCCGTATGGGTGATAGAACCTTTGGAGTACAATGCATGACTAAGATTTAACAGCACATGGATAGCTGACAGAATAAATGCACTGTATGAAAGAAATTGTCAGCGTAGCCCATTAAGTTATTTTATGCAGTGTACACCATTGTGGAGACAGCTTGCAGCCGTTGTTTTGCAGGCTCACGCATGCTGAATATATATATATATATATATATAAAATGTATTTATATATATGTAATATACTCTATGGGGTCAATTTATCAAGCTCCGTATGGAGCTTGATGCCCCGTGTTTCCGGCGAGCCTTCATGCTTCTTAGTTTCCGCCTGCTCTTAGGTGGAGGATAGAAATCAACCTGATTGAATACGATCGGGTTGATTGACACCCCCTGCTTGCGACTGATTGGCCGCGAATCTGCAGGGGGCGGTATTGCACCAGCAGTTCACAAGAACTGCTGGTGCAATGATAAATGCCGACAGCATATGCTGTGGGCATTTATCGTTGTGCAGCGGACATGATATCATGTCCGCTCGCACTGTAATAAATTGACCCCTATACATTCATACAGATAAAATGTTAAAAACAGATTAGTAAATGGCCTTGCTATATCTGTATAACTGGGTGTAGTATTACAGCACCACAATTATGGATGGGTGAATGTTTAGTATTTCTAATTCTTTCTTTAAATGTAATATTCGATTCAAACTTTTCTAATAATTTGATTTGAATTATGCAATATTCAAATTCAAATCAATATATTTGTAATAATATTTCTAAGGCTCTCTTTAAATGTAATATTCAAATTATGCAATATTTTAAATATGGATATTCGATCTAATTATGCACATTTGAAGCGAATTTTTATGAATTTTCATTCTTATCAACATTGGATTTTCCAAAACAAATGTCACCGGTCTATTTGTTCTACCAAACAAATTACACTTTCAGCACTGCAATCCATAACACCCTTAAGATTCACATGCATGTTAATGAAAGTGTAACGACATTGTCAAGAAATAAGAAAGGCAAAAACGCAGCTCATCAATGTTCAGATTCATCTGTTACTGATCTTTAAATATAAAGCTTTACCAATGTAAATTGTCTGCCTGTCTCTCTGTCTTCTACTTTTCCATTGACTTCTCCTCTTCTGCTTCTGTGTTGTTTGTGTGCCTCACAAAAATCCTGTTTCTTATAGATTATTATGCGTTTACAAAAAGCCTTTGTAAAAACCCAGATATTTTAATTTTCTTGTGCACATAATTATTCTTAACATGGTATTCTTTGTTGAAGAGATACCTAGGTAGATGTCCGGAGCACTACATGGCATAAAATAATGCTGCCATCTAGTGGTCTTGCAAATGGGTAGCATTCTTGCAAAACTGCTGCCATATAGTGCTCCGGACGCGTGCACCTGCCTGAGCTTACCTTCCTGTTTTTCAACAAAAGATACCAAGAGAACATTGGATAATAGAAGTTAATTAGAAAGTGATTTAAAATTGCATGCTCTATATGAATTTTGAAAGACAATTTGGGTTTCATGTTCCTTTAAAAGATTGGGTTATGATACAAAAGAAATAAAATTAAAAAAAAAAAAACACAGGAGCTAAATATAACCAAAAATTGAATTACTTGTACTGAGGTTATTTTGTAAGATTTTGCTTTCTACACTGTTGTACTATATAAATTACATATTTCAGCTAAACAACTAAACACAGTTTAACCGATAGAGTGTGGTGATCCTCTGCATTTAGCCCAGAGTCCCGGGGGCCGATTTATGAAAGTGCGAGCGAACATGATACGATGTAGCGTATCATGTCCGCCGCACATCGATAAATGCCGACAGCATACGCTGTCTGCATTTATCATTGCACAATTGGCCTCTAGCAGGGAGTGTCAATCAGCCCGATCACATAGGGTCGGGCGGATTGATGTCCGTAGCCTCAAAGCAGTTCGGAGCTTGATAATTCGGCCCCTTGGAGTGTCCCTGTTTTGATGCAGATCCTGGGGACCCCTATACTGCAACCATGCTGAGTGAGTTTGGAAAGGGGTAAAGCATGAATTCATTGTAAAACTGTGTTAATCTACCCCTTATCAACATTAGACTTTTGTGTAATTTTAAAGTTTATCTATTATTTTTGAAATACTTAGGAGATAATGACTACTATGCTGCTAACATAGAAAATGACACAAACATTTATATTTTGGGTTTTATGTTGCTTTTTTAAAGGTTTTGCCATATCTGGTATTTCTGTAAACTAATGTTATTTTCTTTTTTAAAAAAGGTATTGCTGAAAAAATAATGTACATTGTGTGTGAGTACCATTGAAATGTATTTGGAAACGCAACAAGTAGAAACCAAACTAAAACAGATCTAGCACAATGGTGTGAAATAGATCAGAACTCAATGGATTAAAGCACCACTGTTTTTGGATACAAAGCAAGCAGATTGTATACTGACTGCCATAGACATTTGACAGGACTTTCTTATTCTGACTTCTGGCTTTCATTTGTGCAAAAAGCTATTAAATTATGGATGTACCTATTGCTAGAAGGATGCTAAGTTCAGGCTCCTAACTTGCTGATGGCAGCAGGCCACTTAAATGTTGTTTTTGCAATTTGTGGGTAGTTTTTGGGGATGGCTGGATTTCAAGATTGTACTTCAAGTGCAAAATAAAACTAACTACACGGATGATTTCATCTTAAAATGATCAGATACAGCATTTGTATACATTATGTCAGATCTAGACAAACACTGGTATGGTGTCATGAGAGTCCTGCAGAATAAACCTACATCTTAAAAGATATCAAAATGAACCAATCAGTTTGAGTTGTTTTCATATGACTACGCTAAACATATTGCATAGGCATTTCAATCAGTTTTCAAGTCACATAATAAATGTCATTATTTATTGTAATGCACATATTTTATACCCAGACATTGAAATGTAAAAAACAAATAATAATAATATTTGCCTAGATTAAAAGTAGAGCACTATCAATAGTGCAGGATGCGCTATCTATATCTCAACACTAAGCTAGGAATAGTGCAAATCTAGTATTACAAGTGATTGGTAAAAAAAGGTTTTCCAGAAACTTAGCGCACTTTTGGATTTTTACATTATAACCGCCAGTGCAGCTGATTACCTCTTTTCCTTTGCTATTTTTGCGGCGGAACCGGCCACATTTTCGGCTTGCACCCCCTGTGGCTTCACACCTATTGCCTTCCCCCTGTGACTTCCGGTGGCGTCTACAGCCAGCAACGGACTGGAGCGGCAGTTTTCTATGGATGTTGTTCAGAAACTTAGCGCAGCCAACATTTAATTATCTTACCCTATACTTTCAATGTATTGCACAGGGTGCACTATTATGTCTCATGTAACAAATGGTGAGTTATGTGATGAAAATGTTTGCATGCCTGGAGACCTGAAGTAATTATTAGGGCTAGAATATATACATAACAAAACACATGTAATAATATATTAAAATAAAGTAGTTATTTTAGTTTTAAAAACCATTTGCCTAGACAAAAACCCTTTGCCTTACTAGTATTCAGGAAAATACATTACATACACGCAGGCGTACCTGATTTTAAAGCGCTTCACTTTATTATGCTTTACTAATATTCACATAGATTACAAGTTGTGCGCTCATGTTTTAACGCTTAAAAAATGGTCATTTCAGCGTTAAAATAGCACCGCAGCCATTACAAGTCTTGTTGGTATAGCTGAACTGCAAGCCTTTTAGCCTGTAATGCAACGTCAGTCCCGCACACGTAAAAATGACGTTTTTTCATGGGACTTCCATAGCGCAGCCATTATAAGTTTGCGGTGAGGCTAAAAAGCTTGCGTTCCAACCTATACCGACAAGATCCGTTCCGCAATCTGAGAGCAGTAGTTATGAGTTTTACCCTACAAAACTGTTACATTAAACTCATAACTAAAGTGTTACAAAGTGCACTAAACACCCATAAACTACCTATTAACCCCTAAACTGAGGCCCTTCCGCATTGCAAATACTATATTAAAGTTATTAACCCCAAATCTGCCGCTCCGGACATCGCCGCCACTAAAAATAATTATTAACCCCTATTCTGCCGCTCCCTGACATTGTCACCACTATAATAAAGTTATTAACCCCTAAACCTCCTACCTCCCTCATCGCAAACACTATTTAAATATTATTAACCCCTAAAGCCCACATCGCCCCCACTGTAATAAACCTATTAACCCCTAAACCGCAAGCCCCCCACAACAAAATATACTAAATAAACCTATTAACCCCAAAACTGCAAGCCCCCCACATCGAAATAAACTAATTTAAACTAGTAAGCCCTAAACCTAACGCCCCCTAACTTTATATTAAAATTACAATTTCCCTATCTTAAATTAAATTAAAATTTGCCTGTCAAATTAAAAGAACTAACGGCTAGATTTAGAGTTGGGCGGTAGCCGTGAAAACCAGCGTTAGAGGCTCCTAACGCTGGTTTTGGGCTACCGCCGGTATTTGGAGTCAGTCAGGAAAGGGTCTAACGCTCACTTTCCAGCCGCGACTTTTCCATACCGCAGATCCCCCTACGCCATTTGCGTATCCTATCTTTTCAATGGGATCTTTCTAACGCCGGTATTTAGAGTCTTGGCTGAAGTGAGCATTAGAAATCTAACGACAAAACTCCAGCCGCAGAAAAAAAACAGGAGTTAAGAGCTTTTTGGGCTAACGCCGGTTCATACAGCTCTTAACTACTGTGCTCTACAGTACACTAACACCCATAAACTACCTATGAACCCCTAAACCGAGGTCCCCCCACATCGCCGCCACTCGATTAAAATTTTTAACCCCTAATCTGCCGCTCCGTATACCGCCGCCATCTACGTTATCCCTATGAACCCCTAATCTGCTGCCCCTAACACCGCCGACCCCTATATTATATTTATTAACCCCTAATCTGCCCCCCCCACGTCGCCGCCACCTACCAACAATTATTAACCCCTAATCTGCCGACCACACCTCACCGCTACTATAATAAAGTTATTAACCCCTAATCCGCCTCACTCCCGCCTCACTAACCCTATAAGAAATAGTATTAACCCCTAATCTGCCCTCCCTAACATCGCCGACACCTAACTTCAATTATTAACCCCTAATCTGCTGACCGGATCTCGCCGCTACTATAATAAATGGATTAACCCCTAAAGCTAACTCTAACCCTAACACTAACACCCCCCTAAGTTAAATATAATTGAAATCTAACGAAAAAAATTAACTCTTATTAAATAAATTATTACTATTTAAAGCTAAATACTTACCTGTAAAATAAACCCTAATATAGCTACAATATAACGAATAATTATATTGTAGCTATTTTAGGATTAATATTTATTTTACAGGCAACTTTGTAATTATTTTAACCAGGTACAATAGCTATTAAATAGTTAAGAACTATTTAATAGCTAAAATAGTTAAAATAATTACAAAATTACCTGTAAAATAAATCCTAACCTAAGTTACAATTAAACCTAACACTACACTATCAATAAAATAATTAAATACAATACCTACAAATAACTACAATTAAATAAACTAACTAAAGTACAAAAAATAAAAAAGAACTAAGTTACAAAAAATAAAAAAATATTTACAAACATTAGAAAAATATTACAACAATTTTAAACTAATTACACCTACTCTAAGCCCCCTAATAAAATAACAAAGACCCCCAAAATAAAAAAATGCCCTTCCCTATTCTAAATTAAAAAAGTTCAAAGCTCTTTTACCTTACCAGCCCTGAAAAGGGCCATTTGCGGGGCATGCCCCAAATAATTCAGCTCTTTTGCCTGTAAAAAAAGAAATACAATCCCCCCCCCAACATTACAACCCACCACCCACATACCCCTAATCTAACCCAAACCCCCCTTAAATAAACCTAACACTAAGCCCCTGAAGATCTTCCTACCTTATCTTCACCATACCAGGTTCACCGATCCGTCCTCCGAAGTCTTCATCCAAGCCCAAGCGGGAGCTGGCGATCCATAATCCGGCTGAAGTCTTCTATCAAGCGGCGGCTGAAGAGGTCCAGAAGAGGCTCCAAAGTCTTCATCCTATCCAGGAAGAAGAGTAGATCCGGACCGGCACCATTTTGATCCAAGCGACATCTTCTATCTTCATCCGATGACGAACGGCTCCATCTTGAAGACCTCCGACGCGGATCCGTCCTCTTCTTCCGACGTCCAACTGAAGAATGAAGGTTCCTTTAAGGGACGTCATCCAATCATTCTATTGGCTGTTCCGATCAGCCAATAGAATGCAAGCTCAATCTGATTGGCTGATCCAATCAGCCAATCGGATTGAACTTGAATCTGATTGGCTGATTCCATCAGCCAATCAGAATTGTCCTACCTTAATTCCGATTGGCTGATAGAATCCTATCAGCCAATCGGAATTCGAGGGACGCCATCTTGGATTACATCCCTTAAAGGAACCTTCATTCTTCAGTTGGACGTCGGAAGAAGAGGACGGATCTGCGTTGGAGGTCTTCAAGATGGAGCTGTTCGTCATCGGATGAAGATAGAAGATGCCGCTTGGATCAAGATGGTTGCCGGTCCGGATCTACTCTTCTTCCCGGATAGGATGAAGACTTTGGAGCCTCTTCTGGACCTCTTCAGCCGCCGCTTGATAGAAGACTTCAGCCGGATTATGGATCGCCAGCCCCCGCTTGGGCTTGGATGAAGACTTCGGAGGACGGATCGGTGAACCTGGTATGGTGAAGATAAGGTAGGAAGATCTTCAGGGGCTTAGTGTTAGGTTTATTTAAGGGGGGTTTGGGTTAGTTTAGGGGTATGTGGGTGGTGGGTTGTAATGTTGGGGGGGGGATTGTATTTCTTTTTATACAGGCAAAAGAGCTGAATTATTTGGGGCATGCCCCGCAAATGGCCCTTTTCAGGGCTGGTAAGGTAAAAGAGCTTTGAACTTTTTAAATTTAGAATAGGGTAGGGCATTTTTTTTATTTTGGGGGTCTTTGTTATTTTATTAGGGGGCTTAGAGTAGGTGTAATTAGTTTAAAATTGTTGTAATATTTTTCTAATGTTTGTAAATATTTTTTTATTTTTTGTAACTTAGTTCTTTTTTATTTTTTGTACTTTAGTTAGTTTATTTAATTGTAGTTATTTGTAGGTATTGTATTTAATTATTTTATTGATAGTGTAGTGTTAGGTTTAATTGTAACTTAGGTTAGGATTTATTTTACAGGTAATTTTGTAATTATTTTAACTATTTTAGCTATTAAATAGTTCTTAACTATTTAATAGCTATTGTACCTGGTTAAAATAATTACAAAGTTGCCTGTAAAATAAATATTAATCCTAAAATAGCTACAATATAATTATTTGTTATATTGTAGCTATATTAGGGTTTATTTTACAGGTAAGTATTTAGCTTTAAATAGTAATAATTTATTTAATAAGAGTTAATTTTTTTCGTTAGATTTCAATTATATTTAACTTAGGGGGGTGTTAGTGTTAGGGTTAGAGTTAGCTTTAGGGGTTAATCCATTTATTAGAGTAGCAGTGAGGTGCGATCAGCAGATTAGGGGTTAATAATGTAGATAGCTTGCCGCGACGTTGTGGGGGGCAGATTAGGGGTTAATAAATATAATATAGGGGTCGGCGGTGTTAGGGGCAGCAGATTAGGGGTACATAGGGATAATGTAGGTTGCGGCGGTGTCCGGAGCGGCAGATTAGGGGTTAATTGTGTAATGCAGGGGTTAGCGATAGCGGGGTCGGCAGATTAGGGGTTAATAAGTGTAAGATTAGGGGTGTTTAGACTCGGGTACATGTTAGGGTGTTAGGTGCAGACTTAGGAAGTGTTTCCCCATAGGAAACAATGGGGACGCGTTAGGAGCTTAACGCTGCTTTTTTGCAGATGTTAGGTTTTTTTTCAGCTCAAAATGCCCCATTGTTTTCTATGGGGGAATCGTGCACGAGCACGTTTTTTAAGCTGGCCGCGTCCGTAAGCACCGCTGGTATCGAGAGTTGCGGTAAATATGCTCTACGCTCCTTTTTTGGAGCCTAACGCAGCCATTCTGTGAACTCTAAATACCAACAGTATTTAAAAGGTGCGGCCAGAAAAAAGCACGCGTAGCTAACGCACCCCTTTGGCCGCAAAACTCTAAATCTAGGCCTAAGTTTAAACTAACAAATAAACTAATATAATTATTAAACTAAAATGAAACTAACTACAAATTAAATGAAACTAAACTACAAATTTAAAAAATACTAACACTGCTATAAAAATTACAAACTATCTAATTACAAAAATAAAAAAGACTAACGGCTAGATTTAGAGTTTGGCGTTAGCTGTCAAAACCAGCGTTAGAGGCTCCTAACGCTGGTTTTGGGCTACCGCTGGTATTTGGAGTCTTGTAGGTAAGGGTTTAACGCTCACTTTGCAGCTGCGATTTTTCCATACCGCAGATCCCCCTACGCCATTTGCGTATCCTATCTTTTCAATGGGATCTTTCTAACGCCGGTATTTAGAGTCTTGGCTGAAGTGAGCGTTAGAAATCTAACGACAAAACTTCAGCCGCAGAAAAAAGTCAGTAGTTAAGAGCTTTCTGGGCTAACGCCGGTTCATAAAGCTCTTAACTACTGTGCTCTAAAGTACACTAACACCCATAAACTACCTATGTACCCCTAAACCGAGGTCCCCCCACATCGCCGCCACTCTAATACATTTTTTTAACCCCTAATCTGCCGACCGCACACCGCCGCAACCTACGTTATCCCTATGTACCCCTAATCTGCTGCCCCTAACACCGCCGACCCCTATATTATATTTATTAACCCCTAATCTGCCGCCCCCAACGTCGCCGCCACCTACCTACAATTATTAACCCCTAATCTGCCGACCGGACCTCACCGTTACTATAATAAAGTTATTAACCCCTAATCCGCCTTACTCCCGCCTCAATAACCCTATAATAAATATTATTAACCCCTAATCTGTCCTCCCTAACATCGCCGACACCTAACTTCAAGTATTAACCCCTAATCTGCCGACTGGACCTCACCGCTACTCTAATAAATTTATTAACCCCTAATCAGCCTCACTAACCCTATAATAAATAGTATTAACCCCTAATCTGCCCTCCCTAACATCGCCGACACCTAACTTCAAGTATTAACCCCTAATCTGCCGACCGGACCTCACCGCTACTATAATAAATGTATTAACCCCTAAAGCTAAGTCTAACCCTAACCCTAACACCCCCCTAAGTTAAATATAATTTAAATCTAATGAAATAAATTAACTATTATTAAATAAATTATTCCTATTTAAAGCTAAATACTTACCTGTAAAATAAACCCTAATATAGCTACAATATAAATTATAATTATATTGTAGCTATTTTAGGATTTATATTTATTTTACAGGCAACTTTAGCTAAGTTACAAAAAATAAAAAAATTAATTACAAACATAATAAAAATATTACAACAATTTTAAGCTAATTACACCTACTCTAAGCCCCCTAATAAAATAACAAAGCCCCCCAAAATAAAAAAATGTCCTACCCTATTCTAAAATTAAAATAGAAAAGCTCTTTTACCTTACCAGACCTTAAAAGGGCCTTTTGCGGGGCATAACCCAAAGAATTTAGCTCTTTTGCCTGTAAAAAAAAACATACAATACCCCCCCCCAACATTACAACCCACCACCCACATACCCCTAATCTAACCCAAACCCCCCTTAAATAAACCTAACACTAAGCCCCTGAAGATCTTCCTACCTTGTCTTCACCATGCCAGGTATCACCGATCGCTCCAGGCTCCGAAGTCTTCATCCAAGCCCAAGCGGGGGCTGGAGATCCATCATCCGGCTGAAGTCTTATATCAAGCGGCGGCTGAAGAGGTCCAGAAGAGGCTCCAAAGTATTCATCCTATCCGGGCAGAAAAGTAGATCCGGACCGGCAACCATCTTCTTCCAGGCGGTGACAAGCGGCTCCATCTTGAAGACCTCCGGCGCGGATCCATCTTCTTCTTCCGACGTCCTAAGTCCGAATGAAGCTTCCTTTAAATGATGTCATCCAAGATGGCGTCCCTCGAATTCCGATTGGCTGATAGGATTCTATCAGCCAATAGGAATTAAGGTAGGGAAAATCTGATTGGCTGATTGAATCAGCCAATCAGATTGAGCTCGCATTCTATTGGCTGTTCCGATCAGCCAATAGAATGCAAGCTCAATCTGATTGGCTGATTGGATCAGCCAATCGGATTGAACTTGAATCTGATTGGCTGATTCCATCAGCCAATCAGATTTTTCCTACCTTAATTCAGATTGGCTGATAGAATCCTATCAGCCAATCGGAATTCGAGGGACGCCATCTTTTAATTTAGCTAGGGCATCCCTATAATGTCATACAGAGAAGCAACATGGAGGACCTCCATGCGGTGTTGCAGACCGTACTGGCAGAATTCAAGAGAGATCTACTAGCCCAATTCCAGCAGCTCCTATACAAAATACCATATGAGGACACTCTAATTGAGCCTGGATGTGCTGAGGGACAAAGGAGAAATGTTTCCTTACCAGGAAGAGGTTATGGGCCGGATGCCGCTCCATTGCTCTCTCAGAACATTAATTGCATGAGACTTTCTTCCACACTATATGGAGAGCATCCTTCCACATTACCTGTGAGTACTCCGAGGTCTACGTCTAGCCTTGCTAATGAGGATAGAGAGGTCTGTCAGCTGAGAAGTTCTGTACAAATTCAAACAGAAAAAAGGGGGGGTGTCCCAACCTATTATATCACATATAGAACAAAATAAGTAGCCATAAATAGTAACACTGGGAATCTTGCAAGAAAACAATCTTGATTTAAAGAAGGATTGGGTCACGCCCAGGACACAGATGCTCCCTGGCTGTCGGAGAGGACGCTTGCTCCGCGGATGGTGGACGCGCTGTTGCCCGGTTAAGCACGACAGCCGGTGAGTGAATTGAGCCTGTTGGAACTGCTACAGTTTGATTGTTTGTTTATCGCTGCAAGGGGCTCCCCAGGAGTGGCATTTGCCCGGAAGTGTGACTTTGGTAACGGATTACCACCTAGGCACCTGGAGTATTACAACGTATTTGTGAGTGCTTTTTCCTATGCTAATTACACTGACTGATTGGATCTGTATCAGGCACACCGGGTATAGAAATAGTAATATATTTATGAATAGTATCATTGAAGCTTATTTTATTTTCTTGCTTACACATACCCGGATTTCTAAAAGGGGTAGTCCATTGGTCGAAATTTGGAGCTGCAAGATTCTGCAAACTAAATAAATATTTTTATCAGTATATCAAGATTGTTTTCTTGCAAGATTCCCAGTGTTACTATTTATGGCTACTTATTTTGTTCTATATGTGATATAATAGGTTGGGACACCCCCCCCCCCCCCCTTTTTTGAATTTATTTAAGTGGTTGGTGGCAGACCGCTAGTCTCAACCTATTAGAGTCACTATGCAGCAAGTACAAGAGGAAACTGCATTGGTTTCCTATTTTTCCCTTAAGAAGGTGGAAGAGAGAGATGTGGATAACAGAGAATTGGAGCATGTGTTTTCACAGGA
The DNA here is from genome assembly GCF_027579735.1 of Bombina bombina. Taxonomy (NCBI): domain Eukaryota; kingdom Metazoa; phylum Chordata; class Amphibia; order Anura; family Bombinatoridae; genus Bombina; species Bombina bombina. Next base: position 134,569,792 of record NC_069502.1, on the reverse strand, counting down.
TCGCAATAACTTTAATTTGCCAATGCTATTTGATGATATGGAACATTTGCTGATTAAGAAAAAGAAACTAAAATGGGACATTTGGACTTTAGAGAAATATCTGGCACAAAAGATGATACCATGGGGTGTCAGAATGAAAATATTCCCTACTTTTGAGACAGAGGATCAGGAGTTTATAGACATGTGGAACAATGTGTTAAGTGATTGTTCAATAAGGTTGATGAAGCTTTTGATTACCTTCAAATCAAACCTTTTGGTTATGATTAGATCTGAGATTGATGAGGTGCAGCTGCTTTTGAATAATTTTTGTAATGATGTTGATTATCCCAATTTTGATAATGTATTACAACGAACCCTTTTAGAAGTAAAAAATGAGTCGGCATCAAACACAATAAATTCATTAGGGATAAAGCTGATTATGACAGGTTTAGGAATAAGAGTCAGAGGTCATAATTTAGGAAATTTCAGAATTTCTCTAGAGGAGGCAGACGTGGTAGGGGTAGAAGACAAAGAGGTAGAGGGAATAAAACTGTGTCCTTTTCTGAAAGTGAAGCAGACTCAGGAGGTGATAGCTCACAGTCAGAAAATGAAGAGGCTTTTCCCCAGGAGTTAGTAGATATGAATACCAACTATAACAGGTCAGGGGGCTATAATCTTCCCTCACGAGGAAGGGGTAATAGGCCAGGATCTAGTAGAGCCAGGGCCTTACAACACACAGTACAAACTAGAGGTAAACAGAATCAGTATAATAGGTACCAGGCATCTTCTAACTATTCTAACTATTCTTATCCCTCTACACAACAGGGTGCTGGTAACCATTCCTATCCATCAACACAATATGGTGCCAGTAACTATTCCTACCCATCTACACAGCATGGGGCTAGTAATTATTCCTACCCTTCCACACAACAGGGTACAAGTAGTGGACAGGCTAGGGATGATGAATTAGTGCAGCTGGAGCAGGTTTTTTGGATAGGCCAACATCCGAGGGATGGGGGGGGCACGAGCATGCAGACACCCCAGCAAGGAAGATACCCGCTGAGGCAGACCCATGCCCCGTCCAAGTATGTACCGTCCTAAATCTGTCCAGCCATGTCCTAACTACTGATGAAGAAAGAGTATTATCGTATGGCCTGGGTTTTGTCCCCACAGTGAATTTCAATTTGTTTAAAACTATGCTTGATCTCAACAAATTTGTTCGCAATATTACTTTGCGCAAACACTTTGGGGATACTAACCAGGACCAGACACTAATAACATTTGGACAATCTGTCCATAATACCTTGCCCAGTGAATTGGGGTTCATGGAAACATGTGACCTGATTGCCCTGGGAGAGTTGGAGAGAGAGGGGTCTACATCGGCTGATGTGGTAAATAATGATATTATTAAAAGATATCGAAACCCCTCTACCTTCTACCCTATACAGAGCAGGGGTAACATCATTGAAACTTTTTATAAACAAGTGGAAACTGACTTGAGACAATTATCCCTAACCAGGGTGACGGGTGTTAACAGCTTAACCAGGAATGAACGCTTGGCCCTCAAATCACTAGAACAGAATGTTAACTTAGTGATCAAACAGGCGGATAAGGGGAGCTCAGTGGTCATAATGGACAGGACTGATTACATCAGAGAAGCCCTGAGACAATTGGAGGACACACCTTAGACAAAACCCCACAAATAAATTCCAACACGAGTTAGTGCACCTTCTTGATGGAGCAGTAGAGGATGGTCTAATTGATTTAGAAATATCCAAGTATCTTTATGTGGAACATCCAGTGATCCCTCTGTTTCACCATCTACCGAAGGTGCACAAGGCTCTAGATAATGTACAGGAAAGACCTATAGTCAACGGTATAGGGTCAGCCACCTTTCCGAGTGGCTAGATGGTATATTGCAGCCCTTGGTTAAGGCCATTCCCAGTTACACTAGGGACTCTAAACAGGTGTTGAATAAGGTTGAGAACCTGAGATGGTTACCGGATTGTGGTTGGCTCACTGTGGATGTGGTCTCACTGTACTCCTCCATACCCCATACTTTGGGCTTAAAAGCAGTGGCATACTTTTTGGAGAGTGGGACCACTGACCCAGTTTTTATTGTCACATAACTATTTTCAGTTTGAAGGGGAATTCTATCTGCAGAGGTGCGGGACCACTATGGGTGCAAAATTTGCGCCCACCTACGCCAACCTATTCATGGGTTGGTGGGAGCGGTCCAGCATCTATGCAGATGGGAACCCCTTCAGGCCTGCCATCATGTTGTACCTCCGCTATATAGACGACCTGCTGTTCGTCTGGCGGGGTGACAACGAGCAGGCGAGGTGTTTTGTGGATTTCTTGGGGACAAATGATGTAAACTTGCGTTTTACATTTGAGTTTAATAAGACCACGGTCCATTATTTAGATTTGGAACTGAAGGGGTGGCCATCAGGTAGAGTCACCTCAGAAGTCTACAGAAAACCAATATCAGGAAACAGTCTCCTACATGCTAGGAGCTGTCATCCGAAACAAATGCCATATTCAGTTGCTAAGGGACAATTTGTGCAGTTAAAGCTCAATTGCACCCTGCCCCTGAGCTACAAAAAACATGCAGATGAATTGGAATTACACCTATTACAGAGAGGTTACAACAGAAAGGTCATTAAAAGGGCTAGATATGAGGTTAATTCCCTATCCAGGGAACAACTTCTAAGAGATAGGGTGACCCCTAGGGAGAACCAAAATGACACATTGACCTTTGTCACAGACTATTCGGCTCAGTATGGTGAAATTTGTGACATAGTCAAAAACCATTTTCATCTGCTAGTAGCGGATGATGCCCTTGCAGGGATTGCTAAGAATGGTTGTAGATTCTCCTATAGGAGAAACAGGACCATTGGGAACTCAGTATCACCGTCCATGCTTAGGAAACCAGTCCATGCAATGACATCAACATCTTCCTGGCTTAGGCATAGGGGTACCTACAAGTGTGGCTATTTACAGTGTAAGGCCTGTGAATATGTCCAAGTTGGGACCTCTTTCTCTTCGGTAGTGACTGGAGAAACATTTGAAATTGCATCCTGTTTGAACTGTAGATCATCTTATTGTATCTACCTCCTCTGGTGCTCAACTTGTGAACTTCAGTACATAGGTTTGACCACCAGGGATGTCCGATCAAGGATTCGGGAACACTTGTCTACCATACGGGTGGGCAAAAGTAGTACACCTTTGGTCTCCCATTTTGTTCAGCGACATGATAAAGATTGTCTCTCTCTGAAATGGATGATAATAGAAAATGTTCTACCCCAGAAGAGAGGGGGCGATCGATTTAAGATTTTATCCAGACAAGAAATGTATTGGATTTTCAGGCTCCAGACTAAAAGACCTCTGGGCCTAAACTCTGAGTATGATTTTATTAATCACTGGACGTATATTTTGGCCTTTCCTGTTTACAATTATGGCTATTTCTATCTTGTGCATTTGTATATATACACATAAGCTTCTCAGCCCCTTATGCTGGTTATCATTAGTGCAGATTTTTGTAATTTATCTTGTAATTGCTTTTCATATATGTATGTGTATACCAAGTCTATAATACCCAAATTTCTAAAAATGTTTTTCTTTTTTTATATATATATATATATATATATATATATATATATATACAATAATATTTATAGAGTAGTGGTATAAGTTAACCAAGTGTTAAAATCAAACTGAGCGGTCTTTTATTTGTATATATGACATATAATTGATTATTGTAGAGGAATTATACAGCATGCTCTATCCCCTGTGTCTTTAAATTCCAATTAATGACCCACCAATAGGATTGGAGCACTGGGTACATAAGTCAGTTAGTTTTTAAAGATTTTAAGGACTATGATTACGGCTTTCTGGGCCGAAACATGTTAGTCTGTTTAGTAGGGGATTTATCCCTTCTCTCTATGTACTTAATTTTAATTGTTAATTAATAAAGTTTATTTTATTTTTAAATTCATGGTGCTTAGCGGACTTTCTCTCTTTTTTGTGGAAGTTCTGTACAGAGACAAAGTTTCTCATGTGGGCCTGGAGGAGTTGCAACTCCAGCACAGTGGAAGCGATGTGCAGCGCCACTATATGTGACACAGCTCGATTCTGAAGGCTTAGCATATGGAGCTCCTCATATTTCCAAGAAGCGCTTGGATAAGATGGTAGATTCCTGGCTTCATCTTGATAGATCGGGAAACAGCCCATCGTTGCCAAAAGGCGAAGTTCTCACTGCTCAGACCTGGTTCAACGGATGGTACTGTGGGACCCAGGCGGATCTTTGTCTTCGGGACTAGTTTCCAGCAGCCATAGTCATCTGCACACAGTCTGTCACCCTCATACCTAGTAGCTCTTCTGCATTCAATTTAAACAAGCGGGGAATAGGCTGTCTTCTTGCATGGCGGACTTAGTTTCACAGACCACTGATAAACGGGACGCAATTGAATGTGAGACATCTTGTTCTATCTTAAAAATGGGACTACCACCAGCTAGACCTACAAGTTGACTTTACAAGTTTGCTTAATATTTCTATGATTGTATATTTAGCAGTTTAGGGCTGTTAACCCATTGATATTTGTTAGTTCATACTGTTTTGGGTTTATAGCTGTATTCAGACGCTCTCTATATAATTGGGGATTAACATACACATGTTGACAGTCAGATTCTTCTTCATAGATATCCCCAATACCAACTATCTCTAAATATTTAGTGCTATGTAATATAGACCTTTGATTATTCTAATCTTGTAGGTAGCAACTAGTGTTATACTGTTCTATATCAGTTGTATATCAATCTGTTATATCTGTTGTATATCAGTCTGATCCCGCCTATTACAGTCAGTCCTAATATATAAAACACCTCAACAGTGTATTCTCAGTGTATTTTGACTGATACTTGTATCACTGTTGGATTTAAAATAATTTACAAAAAAAAAAAAAACGGTCAGTCCAGCGCCGAAATAACAGGCAATTCCTCTATGAACAAGGAACACAGCGACCCCAGACAATAGTTTTGTCCTTCATTGGGTCTCATCAGTGAGGTTTAGCAGTATTCCTCTAAGCACAATGATCAAGGAGTCCACATCTGGTTGCCACTTGTTTCCCCATAGGGAGACTAAATACACACAAAGAGAAGTGCACTCACAGGAACGAACAACCAGCTCAATACCATTGTTAGCCTGTTCTATAGCGATTTACCACCTGGGTCCAACTTCTTTTAGCCCAGTAATGTTTTTCACAGAGAAGAACTTCCCTGTAGTATATCAGTCTGATCCCGCCTTTTACGGTCAGTCCAGCATCAAAATACCAGGCAATTCCTCTTTGAACAAAGAACACAGCAACCCCAGATGATCGTTTCGGCCTTCATTGGGCCTCGTCAGTGGTGTGTAGCAGTATTCCTCTAAGCACACTGAGCAAGGAGTCCATGTCTGGTTGCCCCTTTTTTTGCCATAGGGAGACTAAATACACACAGAGAAAAGTGCATTTACAGGAACGAACAACCAGCTCAATACCATTGTTAGCCTATTCTATGGTGCTTTACCACCTGGGTGCAACATCTTTTAGCCCAGTAATAAGCACAATGAGCAAGGAGTCCACGTCTGGTTGCCACTTTTTTCCCCATAGGGAGACTAAATACACACAGAGAGAAATGCACTCACAGGAACGAACAACCAGCTCAATACCATTGTTAGCCTGTTCTATAGTGATTTGCCACCTGGGTCCAACTTCTTTTAGCCCAGTAATGCTTTTCACAGAGAAGAACTTTCCTGTAGTATATCAGTCTGAACCCGCCTAATACTGTCAGTCCAGCGCCGAAATACCAGGCAATTCCACTCTGACCATAATAGGCGGGATCAGACTGATATACTACAGGAAAGTTCTACTCTGTGAAAAGCATTATTGGGTGAAAAGAAGCTGCACCCAGGTGATAAATCACCATAGAACAGGCTAACAATGGTATTGAGCCGGTGTAATGTTTGTGGGATATTTCTCTATCAGACCAAACTTGGCCAGTAGTCTTCTTATCCCGGCGTCAAGTGGAAGGATAGGAAATATCCCAGAACAGAGTGAGTTTATGAAATGAGGTAAGAAGTACTCACAACAGACAGGACAGTCCTTCACGGCAATAAGATGAAAGCAGAGAATGGTCAAGACAGGCTGTATCCGGCAACAGGAAGACAATCCAGCAGTATAGCAATTCAGGGGTAAACCAATAGAATGGTCAGACAGGCAGAGTTCAGCAATGATATGGCAATCCAGCAGAACAAGGGTTAAGCAAGCAGAGTGGTCAGACAAGCAGAGTTCAGCAACGGTATGGCAATCCAGCAGTACAAGGGTTAAGCAAGCAGAGTGGTCAGACAGGCAGAGTTCAGTAATGATCTAGTAATCCAACAATACCAGTAATACAGCACCCAGGAGCACACTCAGTAACACCTATACTTGGGCACAGGTAAGAGTAACTGAGACACTTACATAGGATAGAATTCATGCTACAGGAGGGATCCAGACCGGCATCAGAAGACAGGACGAGCGGTGATGACGTTATCACCATGCTGTAGTTACACCGCCGCATCCCTAGCAACAGGAGGACCGCCTGTGTCCTTGGCAATGGCCACAGCAGAGTGGAGGAGTGGCGTGACAGAGCCCCCTTCTTAAAGGGTACCTCCGGGACCCTACATAGGCTTGGTGGGACGTGCAGCATGAAACCTGGAGAACAGAGAAGGAGCATGCACATGAAGGGCGGAACCCAGGAACGATCTGCCACAGAGTAACCCTTCTAGTGCACAAGGTATTGGAGTTGCCTGCGTCTGTACCTGGAGTCCAGGATCCTGGCAATCTCATACTCTGGCTCACCATGAACCAAGAGTGGCAGAGGAGGAGGTCTGAGTCGGGTAAACCTGTTTGTGATGTAGGGCTGGAGCAAAGAGATGTGGAAGACAGGATGGATGTGTAGGGCTCTGGGTAAAGCCACTTTGTAGGCAACAGGAAATAATCTTTTGAGGACCTTGTAAGGACCGATCTAGCAAGGACCCAATTTGTGGCAAGGCTGACATAAGAGAATGTGTCGAGTAGAGACCCAGACTCGCTCACCAACAGCAAAAGCACAAATAGTAGCTCAATGATGGTCGGCATGCTTCTTGTATCTGGAAACAGCTGAATGTAACTGAGAGCATATACGCTTCCAATGGGTAGCAAGATCAGTGAAACAACGGTCAGCAGCAGGAACTCCCGTAGACTTAGCCGAAAGAGGGAAGATACAGGGTTGATACCCTGCTGCTGCTTGAAATGGAGAGCATCATATAGATGAGTGCCAGTGAGTTTTCCTTGCCAGTTCAGCTAGGGGCAAATGTCCTGACTAGTTGGTATGCTGAGAATTGACACAGGCTCTGAGATAGGCTTTGAGATCTTATTTCGTCTTCTCCATCAGACCATTGGTCTGAGGATGATGGCCAAAAGATAAGGATACAGTGGTCCCAATCAGTTTGCAACCTCTCCAGAAAGTGGAAACGAATTGAGGTCATCTTTCAGAGACAATATTTACAGGTATACCATGAAGGTGTACCACATGAAGAAGAAATAGATGTGATAACTCTTGGGCAGTAGGTAGCTTAACCAAGGGCACAAAATGAGCAAGCCTTGAAAATTGATCCACCATAACCCAGATAACCATATGATGGTCAGAAAGAGGGAGGTCAACAACAAAATCCATTGTTATGTGTGTCCACAGTTGGTTGGGAATGGACAACGGCTGGAGGAATCCATGAGGCAAGGATCGGAAAGTCTTATTGGCAGCACAAGTCATGCAGGTTTTAACATAATCCTGAGAGTCAGACTTCATGGTAGGCCACCATACACCTTGGGAAAGGAACTTAAAGGTTCTTGTCAAACCAGGATGTCCTAATAGTTTGCTGTCATGAGCCCAGGAAAGTACAGGGGTGCGTAGGTTCTGAGGTACAAAGAAGATATCAGGAGCCACAGGGGCTTCAAGAGGCTTTCTAGACTGGGCATGTTGCAATCTTTGAAGTAGAGAGGTGTTAAGTTGAACTACTACACAGGAGGGGGGTATAATGTGTTCAATAGGAGCTTCAGAACTGTCATTAGACTGAGGAAACTGACGGGAAAGGGCGTCAGCTATTATATTCTTGGTCACAGGAAGATAAGAGACTACAAAGTTAAAACAGGAAAAGAATAAGGCCCACCTGGCCTGTTGAGGATTGAGTCGATGAACAGTCTCTAGGTACATCAGATTCTTGTGGTCAGTGAGTATCTGAATGGGATTGGTGGTACCCTCTAGTCAAAGACGCCATTCAGTTCATGATTACCCACTTCGTAATTCCTCTCAGCAGGAGTAAAGCATTTGGCGAAAAAGGCTACAGGGTGCCACTTGGAGGTTAAAGGATCCCTTTGGGTTAGGACTGCTCCAGCTCCAATCTCGGAGGCGTCAACCTTTAAGTGAATTGCAGGTCAGCATCAGGATGACAGACCACAGGAGCAGAACAAAAGGCCTTTTTCAGAGGAGAGAAGGCATCCATGGCTTCAGGAGGACAATTTTTGCAGTTTCTGTTCCTTTTAGTTAACTCAATGAGTGGAGCAACTATTTGGGAAAAGTTCTTTATAAACTTGTGGTACTAATTGGAGAACCCCAAAAATCTCTGTAGTTCATTTAATGAGGTGGGTTGAGGCCATTCCAGAACTGCGGTGAGCTTAGAAGGATCCATGGTAAAACCCTCCTTTGAGATGACATAGCCAAGGAACCAGATGTGACCTTGATCAAACTCACATGTCTCCAGTTTGGCTACCAGAGAATTGTCTCTGAAGCTGTAACAGGTAATTTAAATCTATTTGTACCTTATTCTCCAGGTAACATAACACAGGAAAGAACTGCAGATGTGTTTTTGAGGAAAAGAATGTTAGTGGGTGACTCTATTTTGAGGAATGTTTATTTACGTGAAAGTAAAGGAGAGGCAAGGGAGGTTAGATGTCTTCCAGGAGCTACTGCTCACAGGGATAAGAATCGTATTTTGAGAATTGTTAAGGCAGCAGGAAAGGGAAGTGAGTTAGATGTGATTGTTCATTTAGGAACAAATGATCTGGCTAGTAATCATGTTGCTGCTGTTCAGAAAGAGTTTTGTGACCTAGGTAATCATTTAGAGAATGTGGCATCAACTCTATCATTTTCTGCTATTTCACCTGTGTATGGCCAGGAAGCAGGAAAGATGGAGCGGATAACAACATTTAATTCTTGGTTAGATAAGTGGTGCAGGGAACTAGGGTTTGGTTTTATTGGCCATTATAGCTCTGTTTGGAAAGATACTAGGTTATTTAGGAGAGATGGAATTCATTTGGATGTTAAAGGAACGGAGTATCTGGGAGAGGAGTTCAAATGCTTTATTAGAAATCATTTAAACTAATAAAGGGGCCTTTACAGCATACCAAAACTGTTAGTCCAAGTAACAATTCTAGAAATTCTAGTAGAAAAAATTCTTCGTGTCATGAGCACAAATGCTTGCAGCTTAGGAAATAAATTACCTGAACTCATTTCAATAATGACTAGGGACATCTTGGATTTAGTAGCTATAACAGAAACATGGTACAATGATTTGCATGACTGGGACGTAGTCATACCTGGATACAGGTTATTTAAAAAGAACAGAGTAGGAAAGAAAGGTGGAGGAGTTGCTCTGTATGTAAATGAAAATATAAAGGTTACTGAAATTGTAGGAACAAATGATGAGGTAGAAAGTATTTGGGTAACTTTGGAAATTGGAGATAAAAATGTGTTTAGAATAGGGGTTGTATATAGGCCTCCATTGCAGGATGAAAAACTGGACAATCTGTTATTAGAAGAAATAACCAAAATGACCATGAAGGGTAAGGTTATAGTACTGGGGGACTTTAATTTGCCAGATATAGACTGGAAGATTCCTTCTGCTAGTTCAGCTAGAAGCAGATATATTCTTGAATCTCTGCTAGGGGAATCACTTGAGCAATTAGTCAAGGAACCAACTCGTAAGGAAGCTATATTAGATCTAATACTTATTAACAGTGATACAGTTTCAGATGTGTCTGTAGGTGAGAACTTAGGATCCAGTGATCATCAATCTGGTTTAGTATTCATGTGCAGGAACTGTCCACCCAGACTAAAACAAAATTTTTAGACTTTAGGACGGCAGATTTTTCATTAATGGGAGAATACCTAAAAAACTATTTAAAAGGGAAAACTCTTATTACAGGGTTTCAAGAACAGTGGGAATTTGTGAAAGGTGCCATTTTAGATGCAACCGCACACTGTATTAGACATGTCTGTAAAAGTAAAAGAAAGTGGAAACCAATTTGGTTTTCCAAAGAAGTAGCACATGCTGTAAAGACAAAAAAGATAGCTTATAAAAATTACAGACACACACAAGCAGATGATGATATGAAAATATGGAGAATCCAACAAAAAAAGACTAAGCAGTTAATTAGGAAGGTTAAAGCTCATGCAGAAGAGAAGATAGCACAGTCTGTAAAACATGGGGACAAAACATTCTTTAGATCTATCAGTGAAAGAAGAAAAAATAAGGTAGGAATAGTAAAATTGAAATCAGTTGATGGTAGAATAATAGAAGGAGATAAGCAGATTGCAGACTGTCTCAATGATTACTTCTGTTCTGTTTTCACAAAAGATTGTGAAGATAGAATGTCTACATTAAAGGGATGCTGCGAAAAATAGAAACAAGCTTAGCAGTAATCTTTTTACAGAGGATGAGGTTTTGTTAGCATTATCAAAAATAAATGTTAAAAAGGCAGTGGGTCCTGATAATATTCATCCAAGGACCAAAATCAGCATAGTTTTACTTCAGGGAGATCATGTCAGACTAATCTAATTGACTTCTTTGATTATGTAACAAAAGTATTAGACAAGGGTGGAGCAGTTGATGTAGCATATCTAGATTTCAGCAAAGCATTTGACACTGTCCCACACAATAAACTAATTCACAAACTGTATCTCCTTGGCCTAGATTCAAAAATTGTGAACTGGGTGGAATGCTGGCTTAAGGACAGAAAACAAAGTGTCTTAGTAAATGGAGTTAATTCAGCAGAGGGGGCTGTTCCTAGTGGTGTTCCTCAGGGGTCAGTTCTGGGCAGCGTTCCCTCTAAGGCCAGTTTTGTGTGCGACCCAGCAGTGAAACAGTTAATTAGTCAACCACACCCTGCAATTAGCAAACACTGCACAATGCTGATGGCAAGTTATGGTTCTCTTGTTAACTGTTTCACTGCTGGGCTGCACACAAAACTGTACTTAGAGGGAACACTGGTTCTGGGGCCTGTTTTTTTAACATATTTATCTGCGATATCAGCAAAGGGCTACAGGGGAAAGTATGTCTGTTTGCAGATGATACAAAAATTTGTAACAGAGTGGATGTTCCAGGGTGGGTAGACAAAATGAGAAGTGATCTACAACAATTGGAGGATTGGACAAACGACTGGGATCTAAAGTTTAACACGGCAAAGTGTAAAATAATGCATTTAGGGAAGAAAAATCCAAATGTTAATTACAGACTCAATGACACTTTACTGACTGTTACAGATGAGGAACAGGACTTGGGAATTATTATTATAGATGATTTAAAACTTAGTAAACAATGTAGTAATGCAGCGAGTAAGGCTAGCAGAATGCATGGATGTATTGGTAGAGGCATTTGCAGCAGAAATAGTAAGGTTCTTATGCCACTTTATAGATCATTAGTTAGGCCTCATCTTGAGTATTGTGTGCAGTTCTGGAGGCCATATCTTCAGAAGGATATTAACAAACTTGAATCTGTGCAAAGGAGGGCTACCAAAATGGTACATGGTCTAAAAAATAAAACTTACCAGGATAGGCTCAATGACCTAAATATGTATAGCTTAGAGGAGAGAAGGGAAAGAGGTTATATGATAGCAACTTTCAAGTACATTAAAGGGTTTAGTAAAACTGAGGCTGTGGGTATTTTACATAAAATGGAAAATTCAAGAACAAGGGGTCATGAGCTCAAGCTAAAGGGTAGTAGATTCAGGAGTAATTTGAGGAAGCACTTCTTTACAGAGTGATTGATTTATGGAATAAACTTCCTCAAGAGGTAGTAGCAACAAACACTGGGGAAGACTTTAAAAATGCATGGGACAAGCATAAGGCTATCCTACAAACTAAATAAGTTTATACTGTTAGGTAATATCGGGCAGACTTGCTGGGCCTATGGCTCTTATCTGCCGTCAATATCTATGTTTCTATGTCTTACGTGTTCATGATGCTCCTCAAGGGTGGAGGAGAAAATAAGGATGTCATCCAGATAGACGATGACAGTGCGATTGAGGAGGTCATGAAAGACATCGTTGACAAATGCTTGGAAGACTGCAGGAGCATTACACAGCCCTGATCTCGGGTAGAAGGGAGTCTTCCATTCATGCCCTGGGAAGATACAAATAAAATTGTACGCTCCACGTACATCAAACTAAGTGAAGTAGCGAGCATTTTGGAGTGAATCATAAAGTTCAGTGATTAAAGGAATATGATAGCGATTCTTGATAGTGATGCTGTTTAGGGCTCTGTAGTCGATACAGGGTCTGAGCCCGCCATCCTTCTTACTGATAAAAAAGAAGACAGCCCCGGCAGGAGAAGAGGAAGGGCGAATAAAACCTTTAGCTAGGTTCTCTTGAATATAATTCTCCATGGCCTTGGTTTCAGCTTTGGAAAGTGGATAAGTCCTCCCTATAGGAAGTGGGGCTCCAGGAAACAAATTTGCAGTCGTAAGGACGGTGGGGTGACAGCACATCAGTTGCTTTCTTTTCAAACACATCTGTAAAATATGCATATACTGAGGGAAGACTTAAAGGGGTCTGTAGAATGGCTATGGGGATGTGGTGCAGAGGAATAACCTTAGCCAGGCAGGAGTGGAAGCAGGATGTCCCTCAGTCCAGTCGAATTGCAGGTTGTGTATACGAAGCCAAGGAAGACCAAGGATGACAGGCTGTGCTGGGGAATGAATGACTTCAAACTGCAACTCTTCGGTATGAAGGACTCCCACAATGAGTGCTAGGGGTGCTGATTCAAAATGGATTAACCCTGATCCAAGGGGAGTGCCATCCAGAGTAGTTATTTTGAGACATTATTTTTTCTGCAGAAGAGGCAACCCTGCCTGAATCATAAAACGGTGATCAAGAACATATCCAGCTGCCACTGAATCAATGAAGGCTTGAGCATGGACAGTATTCTGAACGAAGGTAAAGGTATCAGGTACTAGGATCATAGAGGAGTGAGGGGATTTATTAGAGACCACGCTTAGAGGTACCCCAGTTTTATCCTCTAAGCATTGGCTTTTCCCGGCAGAATATCACAGTTCTTTAGTTGGTGTGAGTTAGAACCACAGTAGAAACACTGTCTCATTCTCCTTCTTCTCTGTCTTTCAGATTCTGTGGGCTTGAGGGAGGAGAGATCCATGGGTCCCTGTACAGAGGTAATTAGAGGTACTGAAGGGGTAGACAATAGTCTAGAGACCGGATGAGTAGGAGGACGAGAGTGAAGGAGTCTACGAGTTCTGTCTTTCTCAGCTTGTCTCTCCTGAAAGCGAGAATCTAGACTGATAAAAAGTGTTATGAATTCATCCAGGGAAGAAGGAATGTCGCAATAAGTAAGCTCATCCTTGATGTGCTCATGCAAACCTCTCCTAAAGGCCACCTTGAGGGCACTGCTGTCCCAACTGGTCTCAAGTGCCAAGGTGCGAAACTCGATGGCGTATTGTGCCACAGTTCTATTGCTCTGGAAGAGATCCAAGAGAGAGTACTTTGCTGCAGAAGCGTGGCCAGGAGTCCCAAATAGAGAGGATAATGCAGAAATGAAGGCATCAGCATTGTTCAGGAGTTGAGCGTTCTGTTCCAAAAGGGGAGAGACCCAGGCTAGGGCCTTGTCTTTCAATAAAGAAATGATAAAATTGACCTTTGATTGATGAGACTGAAAGGTGTGATGATCATTGTGAAAGTGCAGCCTGCACTGGTTGAGAAACCCCCTACAGTCGGTAGTACCATCATACTTGTCAGGCAATGGTATCCAGGATATACTTCCAGGAGCAGGGGAAGGAGGTGCAGCACTAGCAGCAGGGACCTGCTGTGTAACTACAGGAGTAGCGTTCTTCTCTGCAACCAGTGAGGAGAGCATAATGGTTATAGCCTCTAGTTTAGAATCCAAATTCTGCAAGTGCATGGTATGGGTTCCCAGCATCTGTCCCTGAAGAGAGACTTCTCTTGCTACCTAAAAGGGGTCCATGACCCAAGTATAATGTAATGCTTGTGAGATATTTCTCTATCAGAACAAATCTAGCCAGTAGTCTTCTTATCTCGGCGTCAAGTGGGAGGATAGGACTCCCAGAACAGAGTGTTTATGAAATGAGGTAAGCAGTACTCACGGCAGACAGGACAGTCCTTCACGTCAATAAGATGAAAGCAGAGAATGGTCAAGACAGGCTGGGTCCGGCAACAGGAAGACAATCCAGCAGTATAGCAGTCCAGAGGTAAACCAATAGAATGGTCAGACAGGCAGAGTTCAGCAATGATATGGCAATACAGCAGTATAACAGTTCAGGGGTAAACCAATAGAATGGTCAGACAGGCAGAGTTCAGAAATGATATGGCAATCCAGCAGAACAAGGGTTAAGCAAGCAGAATGATCACACAGGCAGAGTTCAGCAATGGTATGGCAATCCAGCATTACAAGGGTTAAGCAAGCAGAGTGGTCAGACAGGCAGAGTTCAGCAATGGTATGGCAATCCAGCAGTACAAGGGTTAAGCAAGCAGAGTGGTCACACAGGCAGAGTTCAGTAATGATCTAGCAATCCAACAATACGAGTAATACAGCACCCAGGAGCACACACAGTAACATCTATACTTGGGCACAGGTGAGAGTGACTGAGGCACTTAGGGTAGGATTCACGCCACAGGAGAGATCCGGACCGGCATCAGAAGACAGGGTGGGCGGTGATGACGTTATCACCGTGCTGTAGTTACACCACCGCATCCCTAGCAACAGGAGGACCGCCTGTGTCCTTGGCAATGGCCACAGCAGAGCGGAGGAGCGGCATGACAGCCGGTTGTTCGTTCCTGTGAGTGTGCTTCTCTCTGTGTGTATTTAGTCTCCCTATGGGTAAAATGGGAATCCAGATGTGGACTCCTTGCTCAATGTGCTTAGAGGAATATGGTTACACCTCACTGAAAATGCCCAATGTAGGCCGAAACGATCATCTGGGGTTGCTGTGTTCCTTGTTCAGAGAGGAATTGCCTGGTATTTCGGCGCTGGACTGACCGTAACAGGTGGTATCAGACTGATATACTACAGGAAAGTTCTACTCTCTGAAAATCATTACTGGGCTAAAAGAAGCTGCACCCAGGTGGTAAATCACCATAGAACAGGCTAACAACGGTATTGAGCGGGTTGTTCATTCTTGTTACTGTGCTTCTCTCTGTGTGTATTTAGTCTCCCTATGGCAAAAAGGGGAATACAGACGTGGACTCCTTGCTCAGTGTGCTTAGAGGAATATGGCTACACCTCACTGACGAGGCCCAATGAAGGCCAAAACGATTGTCTGTGGTTGCTATGTGCCTTGTTCAGAGAGGAATTGCCTGGTATTTCTGTGCTGGACTAACCATAATAGGCGGGATCAGACTGATATAATAAAGGAAAGTTCTTCTCTGTGAAAGGCATCACTAGGCTAAAAGAAGTTGCACACAGGTGGTAAATAGCCATAGAACAGGCTAACAATGGTATTGCGCTAGTTGTTCATTTCTGTGAGTGGATTTTTCTCTGTGTGCATTTAGTCTCCGTATGGGGAAAGAAGGGGCAACCAGCCGTGGACTCCTTGCTCAGTGTGCTTAGAGGAACACTGCTACACCCCACTGATGAGACCCAATGAAGGCCAAAATGATCGTCTGGGATTGTTGTGTTCCTTGTTCAGAGAGAAATTGCCTTGTATACTACAGGAAAGTTCTTTTCTGGGAAAAGCATTACTGGGCTAAAAGAAGTTGCACATAGGTGGTAAATCACCATAGAACAGGCTAACAATGGTATTGAAATGGTTGTTCATTTCTGTGAGTGCACTTCTCTCTGTGTGTTTTTAGTCTCCCTATGGGGAAAAAAGGGGCAACCAGATGTAGACTCCTTGCTCAGTGTGCATAGAGGAATACTGCTACACCTCACTGACGAGGCCCAATGAAGGCCGAAATGATCATCTGGGGTTGCTATGTCCCTTGTTTAGAGAGGAATTGCCTGGTATTTCTGTGCTGGACTAACCATAATAGGCGGGATCAGACTGATATAATACAGGAAAGTTCTTCTCTGTGAAAGGCATCACTAGGCTAAAAGAAGTTGCACACAGGTGGTAAATAGCCATAGAACAGGCTAACAATGGTATTGCGCTGGTTGTTCATTTCTGTGAGTGGATTTTTCTCTGTGTGTATTTAGTCTCTGTATGGGGAAAGAAGGGGCAACCAGCTGTGGACTCCTTGCTCAGTGTGCTTAGAGGAACACTGCTACACCCCACTGACAAGACCCAATGAAGGCCGAAATAAACGTCTGGGATTGTTGTGTTCTTTGTTCAGAGAGAAATTGCCATGTATACTACAGGAAATTTATTTTCTGTGAAAAGCATTACTGGGCTAAAAGAAGTTGCACACAGGTGGTAAATCACCATAGAACAGGCTAACAATGGTATTGAGCTGGTTGTTCGTTCCTGTGAGTGCACTTTTCTCTGTGTGTATTTAGTCTCCCTATGGGGAAAAAAGGGGCAACCAGCCATGGACTCCTTGCTCAGTGTGCTTAGAGAAACACTGCTACACCCCACTGACAAGGCCCAATGAAGGCTGAAATGATTGTCTGGGGTTGCTGTGTTCCTTGTTCAGAGAGAAATTGCCTAGTATTTCGGCGCTGGACTGACCATGATAAGCGGGATATACTGATATACTACAAGAAAATTCTACTCTGTGAAAAGCATTACTGAGCTAAAAGAAGCTGCACCCAGGTGGTAAATCACCATAGAACAGGCTAACAATGGTATTGAGCTGGTTGTTCGTTCCTGTGAGTGTGCTTCTCTCCTTGTGTATTTAGTCTCCCTATGGGAAAAAGGGGAATCCAGATGTGGACTCCTTGCTCAGTGTGCTAAGAGGAATATGGCTACACCTCACTGACGAGGCACAATGAAGGCCAAAACCATCATCTGGGGTTGCTGTGTTCCTTGTTCAGAGAGGAATTGCCTGGTATTTTGGCGCTGGACTGACCGTAATAGGCGGGATCAGACTGATAAACTACAGGAAAGTTCTACTCTGTGAAAAGCATTACTTGGCTAAAACAAGCTGCGTCCAGGTGGTAAATCACCATAGAACTGGCTAGCAATGGTATTGAGCCTTTTGTTCGTTCCTGTGAGTGTGGTTCTCTCTGCGTGTATTTAGTCTCCCTATGGGAAAAAGGGGAATCCAGATGTGGACTCTTTGCTCAGTGTGCTTAGAGGAATATGGCTGTAATATAAATATATATATATATATATATATATATATATATATATATATATATATATATATATATATATATATATATAGGTATAGACATAGATATAGATATAGACATAGATATATATTTAAAATATTTTTTACTACATTTGGGTTTAGCAAGAGAGCCATAACTGTTAGGTTCTTTACTCCATTGAAGTCTATGGGGAGAATTTAATGCAGTTGCAATATCTGAAGTCCTGAAGTTAGAGCGCATTGGGGTTTCCTTGTTTTTGTGTGCAAGCAAGAAAAAATGTAGCATGACACTTGTTATCTGGCCCATGCTTCCCTGTGCTTTAACAGTCATACATGAACACATTGTATTTGTGTTCATGTATGTGTCGTTCTATCTTCTCTGTTCCTGTGTAGTTCATCCCTGTTAATGTATATCTCTCCATTTCTGTTTACCACAGTGTCTCTTTGGATCTTTACTGGCAAAAATAAAAACACAAGGCAAACTTCCATCTAGTGGCTCCAGGGAGCTGTTTTAGTATGTCAGCATATATCTATAAATGCAGTATATGCTCCTTTATGTATAACTTAATATGCATGATTTTATAGTTGTGTATGCCGCTTGTTTGACATCCCATTTCAAATCCATGGGCATTAATATGGAGTTGGTTGAGTAGTTTACATAGCTGCGACTCAGGAGCTGACCAAAGAGAGATAACTAAAGGTTCATAGTTCCAAGACAAAGGAACTGCTCATTACACATAAAGAAGCCCTTGGCTCTTACTTTGCCTCCACATACCCCTTGAAGTTCTAACAATGAAGAATTGGTATGATGGAGGGGCTGGGAGATGGCAGGCTCTACTAAGCCTTGTAACCTCATGCTGGGACTACGTATAACAGCATAGCATGTTATGGTATACCTAAATATCCACTACCATTTTCCTAGCTCCTGAAGTGTACCAAAAAGCAAAGCCAGCTTTAATCAGCTTCCCACTTTGGGAACATTGCTTTCAACCACTCAACTGTGAAACGTAGACCCAGCGTGAGGTTGCAGCTCTTTACTAAGTAGCCTGGGCATGTATGGTTGTGGGCACAAAAAATGTAAACCATGCGAATATCTAGATAAGAATAAAGTTTTCAGTTCATGTGTAACAGGGGAAAAGTTTTACATAAAATCATGCATGAACTGTATGACTACTCAGGTGATATATATGATCCGATGTCAGTCCTGTGGGATCCAATATATAGGACTCACGTCTAGGGACATAAAATCCAGAATTCGTGAACACTTTTCAACTATAAGTCAGGGTAAATCTTCCGCACCTCTTGTACGCCACTTTATTGAGAAACACAATAGCAGACTAGATACATTCAAGTGGTGTGCTATTGAGAAAGTGAACAAACCTAAAAGGGGAGGTGATATTGATAAACTGTTGGCAAAAAGATACTTTTTTTGGATGTTTTGTTTGAGGAACAGGGTGCCAGAGGGGTTGAACTCGAGATGTGACTTTAATTAATTATTGGGAGTAACTTTATTATTAACTTTATTATTCCCTTGGCTCTCTGGTGCACTGGCCCTCAAAATTTCCATACAGGGCTTTACATCCTTAATGTCTCTACTTTATCATGTATATATGTGTGTGCACAATGTCTTTTTCTGTTTCCATATCTGTTATATATTGTGGCATTCTTTCTAATTCTACAGTTTTTGCATAATATGTTATAACATTGTGAGTTCATTATTTTAGTGGTGCTCTGCCCTTTGATCTAATAACATGAAATAAATTTTGATTAGCCATTACATGAATTACATAGTGGCTAGCGCAATATGTGCCAAATGAAACAATTATGCTATTATATTAAGGGCCTCCTTACATGAGCAATACATTGGTGTATCCTCAAGGGTTAAATACTAACAGTCTTTACAGATAATTAGGTAATGAGATGGTGATGCGCTCCTTATTGTTGACCAATAGAAATGTTTTAAGGGTATTTAAACGGTGACAAGTGCACACTTGTTAGGCTATGAATACGTCTGAATGCCGAAACACGTATGACAACTGTGCTGCACATCCCATCCTTTTGTACTTTTTGGTTGGCTGCTATCATCTTTTTAATCAGTTATTTAAAGTCAAGTATTACTTTATGAGCAGAGTTTTCTCTTCTTTTACTTGTGTAAATACCTATTTACATGTATAAATACATATGTACACATATATAGACATTAATATATATATATATATACACATTTGGACATGTTAAAGCTCGCATTTTTTTCTAACACCTGAGACCTCATATCTTTGAGCCCTTATAACGTTTTGTGTGCAATATTTTTTTAATAATTTTTATTAGATGATGTTACTATGAGTGTAGCTGTATTTTTTAATGTATTTTGATGTGCTTTGTGCAACTTTTAGGTTTTAAGAAACAGTCAGAGTTCTGACTATGCAGTAATCATTCTACCGTAAATCGCGATTGCGCTCAAGTGATCGCATTTTCTTTCGACTCACTGTCCAAAGTCTGGTGGGTGTGTTGTATAAGCAAAGTTAGTACACAGTATTTGCAAAATGTACACTCTTGTTGCAGCACTGAGAAACACACATTTTCGACTATGTGCTTAAAAATATTATCTAAGGGAATATTATATTTATCTATGAAAGGACAAGTATATGCTATGCCTCTAGGGCTGTAGGGAACCCATTAGTGCTTAGACTGTTACTTCTGAGAGAGTAAACGGGGGCAGAGAGAGAGAGAGATTGGAGTGGAAAAGTTAAAGTAGAGAAGATAGAGTTAAGAGAGATTGGAAAGAAAACCCCCCAGTAAGAATGAAGCAATGTGAGAGAGGGGAACAAGGTGTGTAAAGAGTAAATATGACCTTAGAGAGAAGCGAGAGGTTAAAAAATAAGATTGAAGAAAAGAGGGAGTGGAGAAAGATATTTAAGGGAGAGATGGTAATTATTAAAAAAAAAAATCTTACGGTTTGCTATGACCTTCCATGACTGTCAGCACTATCTGCATTTTTAGTTCAACAACTTTCTTTATCTATTGAGCTGTTATATTCCCCAGAACCCCTAGTTGCTATGCACCGATTGTAGGTTAATTTATTACTGTATGTATCATTATTTATTTTTTTAAGGCATAAAATAACAATATTGAAATGTACAGTACAATTTACAGTAGAATTTACAGTACAAGATGTTTCACAATGGCTAAACATATGAATAGAGGAGGTGGGTTAGTGGGTGTGGTGTGCTCAGGTAGTGGGTCGTACCAGAAGTGGTGAGTAACATTTTGAAATTTTGAGCCAAATATATACAAGGAGTGCAGAATTATTAGGCAAATGAGTATTTTGACCACATCATCCTCTTTATGCATGTTGTCTTACTCCAAGCTGTATAGGCTCGAAAGCCTACTACCAATTAAGCATATTAGGTGATGTGCATCTCTGTAATGAGAAGGGGTGTGGTCTAATGACATCAACACCCTATATCAGGTGTGCATAATTATTAGGCAACTTCCTTTCCTTTGGCAAAATGGGTCAAAAGAAGGACTTGACAGGCTCAGAAAAGTCAAAAATAGTGAGATATCTTGCAGAGGGATGCAGCACTCTTAAAATTGCAAAGCTTCTGAAGCGTGATCATCAAATAATCAAGCGTTTCATTCAAAATAGTCAACAGGGTTGCAAGAAGCGTGTGGAAAAACCAAGGCGCAAAATAACTGCCCATGAACTGAGAAAAGTCAAGCGTGTAGCTGCCAAGATGCCACATGCCATCAGTTTGGCCATATTTCAGAGCTGCAACATCACTGGAGTGCCCAAAAGCACAAGTTGTGCAATACTCAGAGACATGGCCAAGGTAAGAAAGGCTGAAAGACGACCACCACTGAACAAGACACACAAGCTGAAACGTCAAGACTGGGCCAAGAAATATCTCAAGACTGATTTTTCTAAGGTTTTATGGACTGATGAAATGAGAGTGAGTCTTGATGGGCCAGATGGATGGGCCCGTGGCTGGATTGGTAAAGGGCAGAGAGCTCCAGTCCGACTCAGACGCCAGCAAGGTGGAGGTGGAGTACTGGTTTGGGCTGGTATCATCAAAGATGAGCTTGTGGGGCCTTTTCGGGTTGAGGATGGAGTCAAGCTCAACTCCCAGTCCTACTGCCAGTTTCTGGAAGACACCTTCTTCAAGCAGTGGTACAGGAAGAAGTCTGCATCCTTCAAGAAAAACATGATTTTCATGCAGGACAATGCTCCATCACACGCGTCCAAGTACTCCACAGCGTGGCTGGCAAGAAAGGGTATAAAAGAAGAAAATCTAATGACATGGCCTCCTTGTTCACCTGATCTGAACCCCATTGAGAACCTGTGGTCCATCATCAAATGTGAGATTTACATGGAGGGAAAATAGTACACCTCTCTGAACAGTGTCTGGGAGGCTGTGGTTGCTGCTGCACGCAATGTTGATGGTGAACAGATCAAAACACTGACAGAATCCATGGATGGCAGGCTTTTGAGTGTCCTTGCAAAGAAAGGTGGCTATATTGGTCACTGATTTGTTTTTGTTTTGTTTTTGAATGTCAGAAATGTATATTTGTGAATGTTGAGATGTTATATTGGTTTCACTGGTAAAAATAAATAATTGAAATGGGTATATATTTGTTTTTTGTTAAGTTGCCTAATAATTATGCACAGTAATAGTCACCTGCACACACAGATATCCCCCTAAAATAGCTAAAACTAAAAACAAACTAAAAACTACTTCCAAAAATATTCAGCTTTGATATTAATGAGTTTTTGGGTTCATTGAGAACATGGTTGTTGTTCAATAATAAAATTAATCCTCAAAAATACAACTTGCCTAATAATTCTGCACTCCCTGTATGTATATATATATATATATATATATATATATATATATATATATATATATGAACCATAAATATGTTATAGCCAATCAGCACATCTAGGGAAGTATCCGCTTGCCATCCCATAGAAGTAGTCTTTATACATTGTTACCAATGCACCAGAAAGCTCTGTGTGATATATGCAAATTACATGTACATTATCTCAGTTTTTACTTCCAAACTGTGTATGCGCACAAAATCTCCTTATGGGGATATATTTATAATGGAACTGTATCACTATATTTATAGATACAATGGTTTTCTGTATTTTTCAAGGAAAACTCTGTAACATTTTATAAAGAAGCAGCACCTTAATATCACCTAGATAACAAGGTTTGCACATTAGAGGGTGCGACACGAATGTAACAAAAGTTGCGTTATTTCACTCCCCATACCGCTGCCATTACAAGTTTTTGAAAAGTCGCCTTGTGCATGCGATATGGTGGCAATGAGCTCCATACCGCACAAAATCCAAATGCTGAGAATATGTGCTTGTGCTTGCTTTCCCCATAGACATCAATATGGGGGAGGTGTTAGAATAAAAACACCTGAAGTGCGGAATGGCGATCGCCGTAACACAACCCCATTGATGTCTATGGGAAAAAAAAGTTATGTTTAAACCTAACACCCTAACATAAACCACAAGTCTAAACACCCCTAATCTGCCACCCCCGACATCGCCGGCACCTAAATAAATTTATTAACCCCTAATCTGCTGCCTCTGACATCGCCAACACCGAAATATACTTATTAACCCCTAATCTGCTGCTCCCAACATCGCCGCCACTATAATAAAGTTATTAACGCCTATTCCCCCGCACCCCAACATTGTGGACACTATAATTAAGATATTAACCCCTATTCCGCCGCTCCCCGACATTGCCGCCACTAAACAAAGTTATTAACCCCTAAACATCTGGCCTCCCACATCACCGCCACTAAATAAACCTATTAACCCCTAAACCGTCAGCTCCCCACATCGCAAAAAAACTAAATTAAACTAAAAAAACTAAAATTAATAAAAACTAAAATTAAGCAAATAAGAGAGAATAAACAAGAACGAAATCTTGTTGTTTAAAGACAGGGAAATCAGCACTCTTTTATAAAGTAAAGAAAGGCTCAAGAAATATATACTTCAATAGTGAGTTTTAATTGTGTATCAGTGACATCTTATCCCGTGAGAACACCATCAGCCATTCAAAATGTACAGTTCTAAAGTACATATACGATGTGTAGGCACACAAGGACAAACATTTAAAATACATATATAAATACATTTTTATGTGCAAAGTGTATAATAAACCTGACCGGTCAGGGATGAACACAGGCGCAGAGTAACTCAAGCTGTTAGTATCAAGCTGTTGATGGCAAGATATTGCTTAACCTACTACACCCTACTGCTCACAGAACCCCCAAGCAAAGTAGGCATGAAGGTATAACCTGGGCAGATACAAAGTGGGATCTAAGAGGTTAAGTATTGAATTCTTGCATAAGTGCAGTTTATCCTATCAACATATGTTCAGCTTAACGGAACTAGTATTGCAAAGTACATAAGCAAGCACGGAAATATATTGTAGGGGGGTGTTATCTAGACTGACTACACTCTGCTGCTCA
Source organism: Bombina bombina (assembly GCF_027579735.1). Lineage (NCBI taxonomy): Eukaryota > Metazoa > Chordata > Amphibia > Anura > Bombinatoridae > Bombina > Bombina bombina. Next base: position 134,545,775 of record NC_069502.1, on the reverse strand, counting down.
CAGCACCCCTGGTTTCAGAGGTATTTGCTGGGCAGGAGAAGATTGGGATCTAAGTAGTCTAGTAATCAACCCACCTAAATATGTACATTTAACATAGAATAGAGAACATGCAAAGTTAAAGCATATGAGGATTAGTAAGCAAGTTAGCAGCAGTAATGCTAAGATGTCACATGTATGTCTTTACAGTTGTACAATCGCAGGTATGATATTCAGCTGGAAGTGCTATATAAGACAGTATAAGGCAGTATGCAATTTTTTGAGTAACAGTTCCAAGTTTATGAACAGTAGCCCTCGACAGGGATAATCATGCCTCTATATTTGAGCCAAAACAGAGTACACTCCTACTTTTAAGGCCCATCTGTTGCCTTCTATTGAAAAGTACATACGACCTTGTTATCAGCTGGAAAGGCGATGGAAGCCTTATGTATCCTTCTTAGCAATGCTTTCCTTGTATGATCTGTGCTTTGTGAGCAAACTGCTCCGAAAGACGCCAAGATTTTCAAAGCGAGACTCTGCAGTCCTGTGCGTACATCACGTGTACCGGTCGGCTAACCAATGCGTTTCACCCCCTCATCTGTTTGTAAGACAGGGCTTCATCAGGGCGTATCATACGCCGTGACGAAGCCAGCTCCCCACATCGCAAAAAACTAAATTAAACTATTAACCCCTAAACCTAACAACCCCCTAACTTTAAATTAAAATGACAATATCCCTATCTTAAAATAAATAAAAACTAAGTTTAAACTAACAATTCAGGGGCGAAACTACAGGGGGTGCAGAGGTCGCAGGTGCGACTGGGCCCCTGAGGGTGGGGGCCCAGCTTAAAAAAAAAAATATATATATATATTTTTTTTATATATTTTTTTTTATTTTTATAAAAAACGTTAACCTACCACTGCCTGCACTGATATCATGTGAGTGTGACATGACTACGGGGGTTAGTGTTTCTGTTTTACATTGGTGTTTATGTGTGTGTGTATGTGACTGTGTGTATATTTATGCATGTATGTGTGTATGTTTGTGGAACCAGCAAATTACAGACCTTGTTACTACAGCATGGGGGGGGGGGCAGGGGGTAAACAGTGTCACTATACAGTACCACTATATACAGTATGGGGGGGTGGACCATGTCACTGACTACTGTGGTCACTTTATAAAGTACTGGGCGGGTAGGGTCAGGCCAGCCATCTCACCGGCAGATTACAGACTGTGTCACTAACTCACTATATACAGTACTGGTGGGTTAAACAGTGTCACTATTTACAGTAATAGGGGTTCAGACCATCTCACAGACTGTGGGCACAGGGTACCTCCTTTTGCAGACATGTAATCTGATTCACATTTTTTTCTGTGTTAAATGTAAAAATTTTTTAAAAAAATGATATGTATTAAATTCACATTTTTTTGGAGGGGGGCGGGACGGTGGGGGGGCCCCTTCTTAGATTCTTGCACCTGGGCCCTGTGTTTTCTAGTTATGCCTCTGTAACAATTAACCTAACATAACTATTAAATTAAAATTAAAATAACTACAAATTAAATAAACTAAATTACACATTAAAAAAAACTTACACTACTAAAAAAAATGTAATCTAAAATTACAAAAAATAAAAAATGCTAAATTACAAAAAATAACAAACACTGAATTACAAAAAATAACAAACAAACACCTAGATTACGAGTTTTGTCTTAGAGGCTATGCGGTGCTAACGAGCAGTTTTCCCTCACCGCTAACTTACCTGCAGCGCTGGTATTATGAGTTTTCAGAAACCCGTCGTTAAAAGGCAAGAAGTGAGCGTTGAGCAAAATTTTGCTCATTACCGCACTCCAATACCAGCGCTGCTTAAGTCAGCGGTGAGCTGGTCGTACGTGCTCGTGCACGATTTTTCCATAGGAATCAACGGGTAGAGCCGGCTGAGAAAAAGTCTAACACCTGCAAAAAAGCAGCGTAAAACTCAGTAACGCAGCCCCATTGATTCCTATGGGGAAACAAACGTTATGTCTACACCAAACACCCTAACATGAACCGAGTCTAAATACCCCTGATCTTACACTTATTAACTCCTAATCTGCCGCCCCCGACATCGCCAACACCTACATAATTTTTATTAACCCCTAATCTGCCGCTCCGGACACCGCCACCACCTACATTATACTTATGAACCCCTAATCTGCTGCCCCCAAAATCGCCAACACCTACATTATATTTATTAACCCCTAATCTGCTGCTCCGGACACCGCCGCCACCTACATTATACTTATGAACCCCTAATCTGCTGTCCCCAACATCGCCAACACATACATTATATTTATTAAATCCTAATCTGCCACCCACAATGTCGCCGCCACCTACCTACACTTATTAACCCCTAATCTGCCGCCCACAACATCGCCTCCACTATATTAAAGTTATTAACCCCTAAATCTAAGTCTAACCCTAACACCCCCTAACTTAAATATAATTTGAATAAGTCTAAATAAAATTCCTATCATTAACTAAATTATTCCTATTTAATTTTATATCTAATATACCTAAAAAATACACCCTAAGCTAGCTACAATATAACTAATAGTTACATTGTAGCTAGCTTAGGCTTTATTTTTATTTCAC